>NC_056732.1:793130369-793147869 GCF_019279795.1 Protopterus annectens | reverse complement strand
GTAATTATTTTTCAAACATTGTTGGTAACATAAATACAGTTACTAAATATCTTATTTTTCCTGTTAATACTGAATTTACCAAATACACTTTTTTCTAAATGATAACATGTGTTTTTCAAAATTAACACATTTCTTTTAGCTGTTCTATTATTTTTCCCATTGAACTCTTTAATTAATTTTTTTTTTGCAATTGCAATTATATCATCCTCAGAAGTCATGATTAAGAATTAGTCTAAAATAAATAAAAAGTAAATAAAAATAGCTTATCAAACAAATGTCTGTGTTTGTGTTTGACTTCATGGTCATTGAAAATCTACTTAGACTACAACTAGAAAAGAAAGAACTATGTTGGCTTAAATTGAATAGTTTACTAAGATAGTGAGAGACTTATATTTACATATACATTTGTTTTGTGAGTAGTGTATTATATATATATACTTTTTGTAAATAAACATGATGTGATCTAGGGTAGGGGTCTCTTGTTGGAAATAATGTTTATTGTCATATATTAGGTTTATATATTATTACTTTATACATATTTTTTTTTATATATTCTTTTACATATACACATTTTTTATATATATTATAACACAAAGGGCAGTGTCTGTTGGTATTCGGACACTGTTGTTTTGTGATACAAAGACATTTGTTTGATAAGCTAATTTTATTTACTATTTTATTAATTTTTAGACTAATTCTTAATCACTGTTACTGTTGTAAGTCTGAAGAAGTTCGTAGTGTGTTGAAAGAAAAACGCACGTCTTCGAGGCGTTTTATTTATTTGCTTTGTGTTTGGCTTTTTTATTATTAAACTATTATTAAACTATTTTTTTTTATTTGACAGACGTGGAGACAGATTATTTTATTATTGCAGTGCTTTTTTGTATCTTTTCGTCTTTGGAATTTTTTGAAGTTCTACCCCTTAGATACACTTGTGGCACCTATCCTGTCATTGAGCGCTGTTTTGTTACGTTTCCTGCAACTTTGATCCTCAGAAGTCAGCAAAATTGGAATTCATAACCCTTCAGGCATTATTTATCCTGCATCCTTCATATTAAAATTAATCTCACATACTGTCATATGCATAACTAAAATGAATAGTATACAAGTCATTGGACATCCCTGTCTTAAAGTCCTCCTTGTGCATATTTGTTTACTCCGTTAACCATTTATTAGAACTCTTACTCTATTGTTATTATAAGTGAACATACATAATTTCCTAATTAAGCCATGGTGGTACAGTGGCAGCATTATTGACTCACAGCAAGAGGTTCTCCTGTTCGATTCTCAGCTGGAGTGCCTTCTGTGTGGTGTCTGCATGTCCTCCCCACAGTCAAGTGGCCTCCGAAAGACATGCGTGAGTGGGTGTGCCTTCACTGAAGGTTGGTCATCGGGCTGGCAACTCGGCACCATAAAAATCGACTGCCAATCATTAGCGGACCGGAGTTCCGCTGTGGCGATCCCTAACTAGGAAAAGCAGAAAAGACAAACAACATTCTTTCATTATCACCCATAAAATTTCATCTCCTTTAGTAGCAAATGCCTTATTAAGATCTCCTTTCATAGGTTTCACTTCTTATCTTTTATTTATAAAATCTCTCTCACAGTCACAAATATTTTTTGACACATCTTCCCCTTATGTGGTATATTATATTCTATAACACTTTCCATTTTAATTGTAATTCGGTTTTTGTATTATTTTCATAAAATATTATAATCATTATTATTCAGTACTATTGGTCTCCAGTTTATTTCTCTTTTCTTCTTTCTTCCATATAAATGTAAGTACTCCACTACATAATTCTCTATACATGAAACCTTCACTTAGTCATTCATTCAAAATCTTTAGAAAATTTTTTTTGCAATTCCATTAAATTTTTATACATTTGATATCCCAATCCATCTGGTCCTGCAGCTGAAATTATATTCACCTGTCCTAGTATTTTATCTAACTCATGTAAACAAATCTCCTTTTTTAATTCATTGTTTTGTTGTTCTGACATTTTTTTTACTTCCCATATTTTTTTCTCTTCTTCCTTTTTTCTCTAAACATTTCTTGTACATGATGTTCTAAAATATTCATAATTTGTGCCTGAGTTCTTTTTATTTCTCCTTTTGCATTTTTCATTTCTCTCATTACACTTCTATATTCATTCACTAATCTATTTAAATATGCTGATACTTTTTTCTTTTTCCTTGCAGAAAATACATTTACTTTAATAATAGCTCCTTATTTTTGTCTTGAAATTTTCTATAAGATTCTTTTTCTTTATAAAAATGCTCTATATAATTATTTTAATCTTGTAATGCATCTTTATATATTTTTCTATATTTTTTATCTACTTTTCTTACATCATTCTGCCACTATAATGAGCATTTTTATATTTTGCTTTAAAAGTAATCCACAATTCAGACCAGTTTTTATGAAATGCTCTCATAGTAATACAATATCTCCATAATGGTGTTATTAATTTATTTCCTTCTTCATTCCACATTTTCATATATCCATTTTATTCCTTTGTCAATTTTATATACTGTTTGCTTTCCTTTACCACTAGCTATATTGTTAGGCGACTAGAAAAACCTGGTACAATTGTTCTCCTTTTCCAATGATTAGTCATTCTGTTAATACGAAGTGATCTATTTCAGTTTTGTATATGCCCCTTCTGTAAGTCCATTGATTTCTATTTCAAAGAATTAGTTTACCACATCTCACTTCTAAACTTTTCTTACATAATTTCCTTTCTTTCTTCAAAATTTTCTTAAATCACAATTAGAATCTCCTGTCACTATAATATTCATATTTATCACTACATTATCTAGAATCTGCTGAAATAAACTCTCCCTTTTATAACATGTAATGTGAGCATATAGTACCATAATTCTATATACGTGTTCTTTCCATCTTAAGTACTCAATAATCTTCCAATTCTTACTAGTGTTATTTCTAATACCTGTCTCTGTATCACAGGGTGTGAGTGCAGTGAGTTGAGATGAACACAAGTGATTAAGGATTCAAATCCTACGAACAGATAACTTAAGGGGTTTGGAAGATGGTATAGTAGTGAAGGTGTTTCCCTCACAAGGACAAGATGCAGAGTTTGATTCTCACCTTTGGAAGGGAAATTGACTAAGCTTAAAATGGCCCACAAGGGCAGCCAACCTAACATTTACCTATGGACCTATAATATTTTCACTAAATTTTTGCATAATACTGCTATTCCAGAACATCAGTCATTTCCCAAATTCCAAATTATGTTTCCCACCATAGTTTTCCTGTTTGAGAGTATTCTAATATGATTACATCTACATCGCACTTGTTACACCACTCCAAAACCTGCACCCTTCTCATTATGTTCTTAATACTGTTCACATTTACAGAAAGCACTTTAAATTTATTACTTTCCCTTTCCTTAATTTTCTAGACATGATAATGTCATTTTGAATGTATCTTTACGTTATTTCTTATATATTATCTATTTTCTTACTTTTTCTCTTTCATACTTATCCCTTTAATTCTTCTTTTCCTAGCCTTTATTCTTTTACCAGTATAAATGTTTTCTTATACTACTTTCCAGTTTATATCATCATCACTTATTTCAGAACCTTCCTCTAGTTAATCTTTTTTATATTTTTATTTGTCTTCTTTAATTTTTCGTTTACTTATGCTTTCAACACTTCTAACACTTCTTCTCTTGGCTCATTTTTTCTCTTTTTTCTTCACTTTCCTTATTATTAGATTCAATTTTACAATCCAGTCATAAATGCCCAGTTTTGGTACATTTATAATATTTTAGTTTTCACCTTCTTGCATCATAACGAAGTTCCTCACAAATATAACATTTCTTTTTATCACAGTTGTTTATCAGATGGCCTTCTTTTCCACTGGAAAAAATGTTTTGGGTTTTCCCCAATATTTTACCATACCCTTATTTCTGTCAACATTTATCATACTAGGAACATTATAGTTTTATTCTTTTCTGTCTTTAACATGATATTATAGTCCCATCTACCAATCCCATCAATCCATAAACCTCTACTATCATAAACCTTTGTAATGTCCAGCACTTCTTTACAAATTTGTTTTAAACGACCTTCCAAAATCTCTCTTTATACTTCTGTTCAAAATTGCACACATATTTTTATTGTCTACCTGTTAACTGTCTTTACTACATATAACGTCCAAGGATTACAATTCTTCTTCTTTTCAAATCACTATGTAAATTTTCCATGGCATATACAGTCTCAGGCATAATGTCACAAAATGTCTCTTTGTTTATAAGAAAAAATACTCTTACATGTTGAGCTTTTATACCCAAAGAAACTGTTAATTTGTCCTGCACACCATACTTATCTAGCTCTTTCTGTTCTTTATTTTAAATCCTTGCCACATACTTCTGTTTTGCATTGTCTACTGCCTTCTTCTTTTCTATTATTCTCCTTGTCCCCTCTTTCAACTTTTCTGCATAAGATTTCTTTACCATTTTGCTTTCACCCTCCAAGATGGAGTCTGCTTTTTTCCATTTGATTTTATCCATAATATCCCCTCAAGAAATATCTCCTCCATTCCCTAGCATGTTCTACATCATCATCTCCTTCAAGAAATCACCACACAACCCTCCTGACTAGAGGATTGTAACTGCACAACATTCAATTGCAGGTTCTTCTTTTTTGAATTCAGCAAACAAGTTTTGCTGAAAAATTACTTCTGAATCCCCTACAATATCCCTAATGCTCTCCATCGCACTGGCATTCACCTCCATGCCTTCCACCAACTTTTCCTCATCTCAAACCATCTTCTCAGCTACCACTGGGCTAGCATTGGGATGTGTGCATTCCAAAAAGAGTCATTTTTTTATTGAGATACATATCTTATATACAATACTTCTTTTTTACATATTTATATTATTTACAAATATTTACAAAATTTTCACATTTTATATATTATATTTTAGTCACTTCCCCACCCCCTTTTCCACAAGCAAAATCATATTTTTCCAAAATCTTTGCCAAAACCCATTTTCCATTGAACTTAATTTCATTTATTCTTTCACTCCATATTGTCCATGAAATTTAGAATAATAGTCTGTCCATTTTCTTTACTTTTTCTTATTTTTACACCATAAAAAACAAATTCAATCATATCAATATTTAACTGTTCCACTTTTGTAATTTCTTTAAATATACTACATTTACATACATCATTCCATATTTCTTTAACTCTCATAAATTTCTGAAAAACATGTTCTGTTGTTTCATACTCTCCACATTCATGATATGCTCTATTTTGTTTACTTATGTAAGGCATATTTGCCTTGACTGGTAACTTTCTTATAAATAATCTCCATAGAAAATCATTACAGTCATGAATCATTTTATACCATTTACATTTCATCTTTATAGCATTGTTTTCCCAGTTTCTAACTCTTTCCATGGATCAATAAAATAAAAAGCTTTCACACTACTCTGATACCATTCTTTTCTATATTTCTCAATCTTATTAATTTTTAGTTTTGATATTATAATTTAATTTTAATATACTTTTATCTCTTCATTTATATTTTCTTTAAACCTTTTACCTGTCTCCATTTTCTTTTGAGAAGCCTGATACTTATATTTAATAATAACATCTATCAAACCTTCTTCTTTTATATAACATTTCAGTGCTCTGTATAAATTCATTGATGCTGCATGCACAATTGGATTAATTAGTCGCAATCCCCCTTGTTTTTTTTTTTTTCATGTACAAAATTCCTCTCTTAATCAGATTCAACCTGGAACTCAACATAAAAGAAAATAATGTATTCATCAGTTCCTGTTCATATCTTGTTGGGACCATATAAACATTTGCCATGTAAGCAATCCTTCCTCGTATCATAGTATTTATCAATAAGCTTTCTTTCTATATGAAAAACAAAATTATTTCCAAAAAGAGGTCATGTCTTTCATTTCATTAACTAATGTTTTGCACTGCTCTTCTTTATATACATTTTGTCCGAGCATAATACCTAAAACATCTACAGCCTCCATATTAAATTTTATATCTCTTATGTTTCCTACTAAACTAAATACTTCACTTTTTCTTTATTTATACATAAGTCAATTTCAATTAATAAACAGTTTAACTTTTAATAGCTTTCTCCATCTGTTCCTTATTACTAGTAATTATTATATCATCAGTATAAGTATGGATTAAAGGCAATTGTAATTCACTTAACAATTTCTATCCTACAAATGTATCATTTTATTAATTTTATTCACTATTACATTTGTAACCAATGAAAAAAATAATGGTTCTAGCTGGACAGCCTTGTCTTATTCTCAATTGTATTTTTAATTCTTCACTTATCCATCCATTAACATCAGTCTTAACATAATATCTATCATAAAATGATTTAACTACATATATTATTTTCTTAATTACATTATATGCATTCAAAATACTCCATAATGATTCATGTTTAATTGTTATCATATACTTTACTTAAATGTCCTATCATAATATTTGCATCACATTTTATTTACAATATCATACACTACCTCTTTAATAAACCATAATACATTTTGAGTTCCTTTTCCTTTCCATCCAAAAACTGTTTGCTCATATGACTTTTCTATTTTATTTGTTAGTCTTTTAATTATAATTCTCATGAAAATCTTGTAATCTGCATTTTTTAAAGTTAATGGTCTTCAATTCTTTATGTCATCCTTATCCTCCCTTTTCCATATAAACCTTATGACCTACATATATATATATATATATATATATATGTAGGTCATATATATATATATATATATATATATACACATCTTTATAATTGATTCCCTTTTCCAACAATTTATTCAATACTTCTACAAATCTGGCTTTTTGCCAGTACTGTATTCCATTATACATAAGGTATTCAATACCACCCAAACCTGTTGCTGTATTCATATGTATATCTTTCAAAATTTAATTTAATTAATTAACACTTAAATTCTTTTCCAAATATTCATTATCATCCTTGGTTAACTTATTTCATATTGCCTTTTATTTTTTATTTCTTTTTTAGCAAATAATTTTGTAATATACTCCTTAATGATTTCACTTATACCTCCTTGTGTATTTACTCACCTTCCTTCTTTATTCTTTATCTCCCTTGTTATTCTTTTTTCTTCTATTAATCTATTTAAATAAGGTGCTACTTCTTCCTTCTTTCTTTGTACACAATATTTTTATAACAACTTATTAATCTTTACTTGATTCTTTTCATATATTTTTCTTTTTTTTCATAAAAAGCTCTCCCTTTTTAATATATCTCTTATCTTGCCTTAATGTCTTTTATATATATATATATATATATATATATATATATATATATATATATATATATATTCTTTCTTTTTTTCAATACATTCTGGAAAACAAGTTTTATATTTTTTCTTTAAAACTAATCCACCAGGTTATCCAATTTTCGTAAAATTCTCTCATACCTATGTGATTTTCCTATAATGTAAATTTTTTTGTTATCTTGTTCTAATTCTTTCTCATTTAATCTTTTAATTCATTTCCCTACTTTTATATATTCTTCTTTTTCTTGTACTATTATCCATGTCACTAAATAGTTATAAAATCCAGTGTATTGTATTTCTTGTTGCACAATCTTTAAAATGACACCAAAAAATAATCAATTTCAGTCATAATCTCATTTCATCTATAAGTCTAATGTCTATTTTCCTATACATATAGTTGGCCACATTTCATAACCTCATTAACTATTTAACATCATATCCTTTCTTCTTGTTTATTCCCAAATTACAATTGAAGTCTCCTACCAATATTATATTCATATTAACACATATATAATTAAGAAGCTTTCTAAAAATTTCTTCCCTTTCTTTTATTGTAACATATGCATACATGGCTATAATTCTAAAAACCCTTTTATTCCATCTTAAATCTAATGCAGTAATGCATCCCAATTCCACCATTGTCACTTCTAATACTTTCATGTTCCCTTGATTATAATATTCATATACCAGAACACATTTATTTCCCCATACTCCATATGATTGATCCATTCCAATTTTTTTTGTTTGCATTCTTTCTTTCTCTGTTAATAATCTAATATCTTTTAATATGATAACATGAGTATCTAACAAAGCACACCATTCTAGTATACTTATTCTCCTCTTAACATTTTCCATAAAATTGACATTTACAGCTATTTTTTTCAGTTTTTAACAAGAAAGAAGTGGAAAAAGGAAAAACATAGATCTCATCCTTTACATTTCTTGATATCTTTAACTGACATGCATTTATATTTTATTTTCCTTTCTTTAATCCTTTTCCCTATTGAATATTTCCTTCCTTTAATTACTTGCCAATGTAATTCTTCTTCTTCACTTGCTTTATTATTTTGTTCCACTCTTTTATTTCTTTTTTCTTTAACATTATTTTCTATAGCCTTATCTGTCACATTCTGATCTGTACCTTCCTGAATTATATTTTTAACTTGTTCCAAATCTCGCATATTTTCTTCAACTTCAACTTGTTGTTCATCGTTATCACATTCTATTCATGCATGTCCAGTATTGCCATATTTTTTACATTTTAAATCACATTTTTTACCTCATGTCCTGTCTTTACACATAAAACATTTCCTTTTATTACATTCACCAAATGAATGATCATTTTTCCACACACAAAAAAACAGGTTTTGGGTTGCTCCCTGTATCTTACAAAACCTCTGTTACCATTCACATTTATAAAATGTGGTATATGCTTTACATTATTATTTTCCATATTTAAATCTTTCATCATAAACCTTTGTTGTATCCATTACTTCTTTGCAAAATGTCAGTAAATACATCTTTAAATCCAAAGGTTCCACCTAAGTTCTAAATTGAACAAGTATTCATTTTTATTGTTGTCTAAAAAATGAATACTTGTTCAATTTAGAACAAGTATTCCTTTTCCTTTTTATTGTTGTCTAAAAAAGGATTGAATAACATGTTTTGACCAAAGATATACATTCTTTTTTGCTCATATATTTCCTATAAACATTTTCCATAAACTGTCCATTTTCAAATAAGAATTCACAAAAAGTCTCTTTGTTAATAATAATGAAAGCTCTTACCTCCTTTGCAGTAATATCTAAAGGTGCAGTCAAGGAGTCCCAGACTTTATGCCTGTCTAAGCCCTTCTCTTTTTTTGCTGCTTATTCAAACAGTATACCTTTTCTCTGTTTTCTTCATTTCTTCCTTTCTTACTTCCTCCTCTTTCATGGTTTGTGCATATGTCTTCACATCTGATTCTCTTTCTCTCACATATTCTTCTATTTTCTCCATTACTTCACTCCACGATACTACCGTTATTTACTGGCTCACTTTGATTAATCATCTTCTCCAAATAATCATCCCATAACCCTCTGGACTGGAGGGTTATAATAATGCATTCCTTTTGACTCTCAATTTCATCTTCAACCAGCATCTGCTGAAATACCTCCTCTGAGTAAACCTGTGTCTCCTTTATTGAGATGCTCTGCACCAATACCTGCTTCCCCTCTGGTACAAATAATTCCTCCACTCTTCACTCACTTTCTTCCATTACTGGTAGCAGTTTTACCAGTTCTGAACTATACACCTCCTCATACTTATTTTCACTTTCCATAGCTCCTCCAGTCTCTCGTGGCTACCTTCCCACCTGGAATGGAAACTGGAGAACAGAAGTGTAGCACACAATGTCTTCCCCCTACGTTATGAGTAGGCTTTTTTAATTGTAAACATTCATTCATTTCATATTATTTACATATTCATATATTTACATTATTTACATCAATAACATCACTCAATACATCATCAACTTTTTTAAGTGTTCCCCCCACACATTTGCCCACAACCAAAACCATATTTTTTTCTAATATTTCTGTCAATGTCCATTTTTTCTTTGTACTTTATGGCATTAAGTCTCTCGTTCCAAATTGTCCATGTTACATAAAGAACACATGCATGTTTCTTGTTTTGTGTGCAAGGGGCCAATGATTTGAAAATAGTTCAAAGGTAATCTTTTTCCACCACTGTTCAGATGCATTTTCTTTGGATGTGGTGTGTGGATTTCAATGCTGTTTCAATGAATGTGAGTTTCAATGGCAGAGAAGTTTTAATGCCAAGTTTATTTTCATTGTGAGACAGTATTGCTTTGTTTCGTAGCTTTGTTTAACAGATGACTTAGTGTTTGTGCATTGTGCTATAAAATGTAAAAATAAAATCCAGATAATCATTGTAGAAGTAAAGCAGTATGCACACATTAGTGTTTATGGTAAATGGGGTGAAATAAATAGGTAATGGGACATTTGAATGGCTGCAGGGGGACTCTGGTGCCATATTTTGGTTGTCTGGTCTTCAGTTTGCATTTGAAAGTTGGTATCCCACAATTCCATTGGAGTGGGTGGGGTTACATTATTATGTATGCACATTTGATGTTAATCAGCATACAGATTTGTACCTATGTTTCATGGGTCTTGTCCAGATTTTTGGTGTTTTCAGGTTGAGAGGTATGTTATCCCTTCATAACCAAACATTTTGCTTTTGTCTTTGTTTATACTTAAAACAATTTTCTTTAATATAGTACTGAAGTTTTCATTTATTTCTTCCATCCATGATTTATTTTTAGCAGTTATTACAATGTCATCTGCATAAGTATGCACTATTGGTAATTGTACCTCCTTCATCATTTTATATTCTCCAGTACTTGTCATTTTATTTATTTCCACCACCACTAAATTCATGACTAATGAAAATATCACACTGCTAGCTGGACATCCTTGTTTTATTCCACATTCTGTTTTCACATCTTCACTAATCCAACTGTTTTTGTTTAATTTCATGTAATTATTTTTCATATATTTATTTAATAATTTGCAATACTTTGTCACATATGTTATATTCCTGGACAATTCTCCATAAGAGAAACCTGGGCCAGTGGAAACCACAACCCACACCACTGAATCCTTTATAAATGCCTTCTACGGACAACTTCAAGAATGCATGGATCATGCAATCCCTAATAAAACCAAGACCCATTCCCACAAAGGCAGGCGTCCTGTCTGGTGGACCCCAGCCATTAACAAACTTTACAACAGGAGGAGGAAGCTACTACATGACAGAGCAAAATCCCCAAAAGGGAAGGCATCTCTGATCAGTACTAGCAAAAAACTTTGATCACTCATAAAATCATCCAAGGCCAACTTTGAGAGAAAAATCACAAAAGACACAAAAGACAATCACAAGGCCTTTTTAGCTATGTTAGAAACCTGGGTGGAAACTCCCAGATATGCTCAGAGTTAGTCCAAAATGACACAAAATACACTGAACCCACAGATATTGCCAACATTCTGGCAGACAGGTTCAGTGCAAATTTCTCTGCCCCCCAAAAGGAGAAATATCTATCCCAACAGAGTGTAGCCTCCCTAACATCTCAGATGCCCAGGTGAGAGCCGCCCTCTCCAAAGCTAAAAACACAGCATCAATGGGACTGGACGGTGTCCCGGGCTGCGTGCTACATGAACTCCAAGAGGAACTAAACCCGCACATAAGGCTGCTGTTTAATCTTAGCCTTACTACAGGATACATACCCAAAGAGTGGTGTACAGCAACAGTGGTCCCACTCCATAAAGGAGGTACTTCTACGGACCCTGGAATTTACCGCCCCATAAGCTTGACGAGCCTGGTCTGCAAAGCTATGGAAAGGATCATTATGGAACTCATAAACAAAGACATTGGGGACCTACAGACATTGGATCCTACCCAATTCAGCTATGTCAAAGGCAGATCCTGCCTTTTGAACCTAGTCGACTTTTTTGAAACAGTCACTAAGGCCATTGATGAGGATAAGGCAGTTCACACAGCCTACCTTGACCTTGCAAAAGCCTTCAACACAATACCCCACTTGGGCATCATTGACAAACTCACCAGCTTAAATGTAAACCCATATGTCACAAGATGGGTTGCAAACTGGCTCAAGGACAGAACCCACAAGGTCAGAATTGCTGGAGCCATGTCAGACTCTAAGCCAGTCACAAGTGGTGTACCACAGGGCTCAGTCCTGGGACCCCTCTTGTTTGACCTTTATTTTTCCGAGGTGCAAGCAAACATAGGAGGATTGTGGCTGACAAAGTTCGCAGATGACTGCAAACTGGGCGCCATAACTGATACTCCAGCGGACACAAGCATCCTTCAGAAAGGCCTCATAGAAACGGATAATTGGTGCCAGAGCCATGTCCTTAAACTGAATGCCAAAAAATGTATAGTCATACCCTTTGGGAAAAACAAGGTACCCACAAATTACCACATAGGTGGTAATCCATTAAGTACGGAAGAGGTAATCAGGGACCTAGGGACCCAAGTCGACAGTAACCTCTCATTTGACACTCACATTGCCAAGGTGGTTAGGAAGACCTTCTATATTGCCCACCTTATCATGAAGGGATTTACATCTAGATCAAGAGAGGTCATTGTGCCCCTGTGCTCCTCTCTTATCAGGCCCATGATTGAGTACAATGCCCCATTTTGATGTATCTTACCCGACATCTGCAGCAGTTAGAAAGACTCCAAAAGTTCTTCACCAAAAGGATAAAGGGTCTCAAACATATGTCATATGCTGCCCGGCTGAAGAAACTCCAGCTCTATTCAGTCGCATACCACCTACTCAGAGGTGATCTATGCCTGACGTACAAGGCCATGTCCAATCCGGAATTAATGGACATGCTCCACCTCAGAAAATCCAAATCCATCAGAGCCACGAGAGCAAGAGATTTGAACCTCAACACAGAAATAAATAGGACGTGCTGGAGGGACAGATTCATAACCCAGAGGCTCCCTACACTCTGGAACAGAATCCCAGTCCATGTTAGGCAGAGCCCCTCACTAACTCTCTTCAAGAGAAATCTTGACAAGTGGATGGGAGATCATAGGTTTACCCCGGGGGTCATCTCTGTGTCACTGCTAGAAAGAGGCACAGTAAACTAAACCCTAAATGGGCGTAGTATTCTCATCCCAAGGGGTGGTGAAAGCCACACACACTCTGGCTAGGCTTATAAATGCCCTAGGGCAGATAGCCTAGTATGAACCTATGAACCTATAATACTTTATACTGGATATTATCATATGCCTTACTTACATCACCTATCACAACCTTTACTTCTTCTTTTTTATTAATAATGTCATCAACTGCTTCTCTTATTAACCACAACGAATTCTGATTTCCATTTCCCCTTCTTCCATACACATTTTGATCATATAACCTTTCCATTTTGCATTGTATTTTTTTAGCTGTTATTCCCACAAAAAACTATAGTCCGTATTATTTAAGGTTATTGATCTCCAATTTTTTATCTTATCTTTATTTCCTTTCTTATACAAGAATTTTAACACCGTACAAATTTCCTTCTGCTTAATCCCTGTTTCCATCCATTCAGTCATCACTTGTATAAATATAATTTTTTGCTATCCTTCCATTTCTTTATAGATATTATACTCTATCCCATCTAATCATGTGGCTGGATGTATGTTATCTCATTCAACTCTTTTATATTTATGTTTTCTCTAAATATTCATTGTCTTCTTTACTAAATCTCTCACCATCATAAATTTGTTCTATGCACACATCTCTTCTTGCCATATAGATTTAATACATAACTCTTAATTAATTAATATATTCCTTCTTGCTTCTTAACTTGTTTTTCTTCTTCATTTTAATTCTCTTATTTTTTTATTGTTCATTATTTTACATAAGTATGGTGCTACTTCCTCTTTTTCCCTTGTATGCAATATTTTTGTTTATATAACAAGTTATCATTTTTTCTTGATTTTTTTGTATATTTCTCTTTCTTTTTCATATATTTTGTCATTTTCTACTAAACCTTTAAAAAATTCTTCACTTAATCCTGTATATTTTCTCATCTGTTCTACACATTCGAAAAATACCTTTTTATATTTCCTTTTAAACTGTATCCACCAAATAGTCCAATTTTCATAGAAAGGTCTCATTTTAATATGTTTTCATAATTCTATAAGCTCTTTTCCTATTTTAATATATTCCTTGTTTTCATGAATTTTTATCCAAATAGCTCCATGATCAGAAAATTCAGTATATTTTATTCTTTTTGAGTAATTTTTAAACTGTCTGATATCAAAAAGTAATCAGTTTCTATGTTAATTTCATTCCTTTTATATGCCCAGTGTTTATTCCCCCGCATCTTTAACTGTCCACTCCTCATAATTCTTTTAACTATTTTAACATCACAATCCTTATTTTTATTCCTTAGATTACAATTAAAGTCACCTGCGATTATTATATATGTATTTACACAAACATACATATACTTTTAAACATTGTTTCTCTCTTTTTTTTCACATATGCATAAAAGGCGACAACCCTGTATACATACCTTTTCCATCTGAGATCAACTACAGTTATTCTCTCCAGTTCTATCATTGTTATGTCTAATATTTTATATTCTCTTTACAGAATATAGATATACCTGAACAGGTTTCTTTACCTATATTCCAAATAGCAGTACCATTCCAAAGCCTTTCTGTTTGCACCCTTTCTTCTTCCATTAACAGTATAATGTCTTCTAACACTATTATTTGAGCATCTACAGCTCCATGCCAATACAAAATATTAATTCTTCTCTTCATATTTTCATACTGTTTACATTTAAAGCTAAAAAATTCAGCTTTATTGAACAGTTATATTAAAGATGTTTTTATCCCTTATCTTCTTAGTTTTCTCTTACTATAATATTTTAAACTTTCTTTTTCTTTCCCTAACTCCTTTTCTTATAGATTTTTTTCACCTTTTACAATATGCTGCTCTGACTCTTCTTCACTTGTCTCATCTATTTCTTTATTCTTTATCTTTCTCTTTAATTTTAAAGGCACCTTCTACATTTTTATTTGTGGTGTAACTTCCTGTACAAATCCTCTTCTGTCTCTTTTTCTTGTATAACTTCATTTACAGTTTCTTTTTTTTATTTTCATTTTCTTGTGTCTCTATCTCCCACTATGAATGTCCTGCATTGCCACATTTTTTGCACTTTAATTCACATTTCTTTGCATTATGGCCTATTCAACCACATAAATAACATCTTTTTGTCACATTCATTGATTAAATGATCATTCTTTCCACAAAAATAACATCTTTAGATTGTCCTCTGTACTTCACAAACCCTCTACTACAATGCCATTAATAATACTAGGTATATGTATCACATTCCCCCAGATTCACTATCCTTCCATGGAGGACTAGCTTAGTCCTGCATGGAAGCAGCCATTTAGGAGCAGGACGGCAGTGCGCCATGCATATTAATGAAGGTGCACTGCCTGAGGTCTTAAACTTACATGGAGCATGTACGAGTCCAGGGAGCGTATCTGAGAGCAGAGCTCTCATAATATACATGCCCCTGCAATGAATAACAGCAGAGTATTAATAAAAGAATGAGCGAGACCGCTCATAGGTGTTCGCATGCTTCCAGCAACATCCCCCACGTTTACAAGAGCAATAGATAAAACATCAAATATAAAGATTTTTTTTTATGAAACAGATTAAATTTAACCATAGGTGCATGGGTTTGCCCATCGCTTAGCTACAGTTAGTGCAACTTAAATGGCACAAGAGAATAAAAAGCAAGATATATGCAAATGAAGCAGTACAGCAATAGTGTAGTGGGCAGAGCATTCACTTTACGAGCAGTTATTCCCATTACGAGTCCCACTCCAGTACATTCCATTTTCCATGTCAAATCACTTTATGACCAATATCTTTAGTTGCATAACCTACTAAATAACATATATTTGTGAACTGGTGTACTGCATTAAATGCAGATGTGAGGTGTCAGTGTCATAATTTTGCAAAGTCCACAGATAATCACAAGTGCCCCATACAGTATATGTACACAGGAATCAGTGATACAAATGGAAGGTAAAATGTGTAATAAATGATAACTCCATACAGTTTCCAAATCTACCACCTTCCCAAGAACCACTAGACATTACTGTCTAAATTAGTGCGGTGGTAAGTGGGAGTAAGCACTAGTAAGCAAGTGTAAGCAGTAGTAAGCATATTTAAGCAGTAGTAAGCGAGTATAAGCCCGTTTGCTTGGGGGTAAGCAATGCACACACAGGTTAAGCAATATTGTAGCTAACTCTCTGTAAGCATATTTAACCGGAGGTTAGTATTGCTTACCTTTGCACAAACCCACGCAAACCCACTTACAGTTGCTTAAAAGTGCCTTAATCAATCTGTAGGCAACAGCTGCTGTCCTGGCCAGAAATAAAATAAATACCCTTTGCAGGTCTTGAACCCAGGACACTATAGTCACAGTAGTTAACCACTAAGCCATCACAGCAGTACATAAGATTGAGGTATCACCGAACAGATCCTCACTATAGGAAAATCAAACTGAACATGTGAAAGGAATCTATATACAGCTTTATGTTGTATAACCTTCTACATAACATAAATATGTTAACTGGAGTACTGCAGTAAGCCCAGATGTGAGGTGTCATTGTAATAAAGTGTTGAAATCCCCTAATAAACACAAGAACCCCATACAGTGTATGTACACATTAATCATGGATACCAAACACATATATAACATGTAATGAATAATAAATTGATGTCAAAAAGCAAATATAATGCAACTTAAATATTAAGCAATTCTAAGCATTGCACAGCCCAGCTTAGTAGGTGTAAGCAATGTGTAGGCCAGCTAACTCAGTCTGCCCATTGGTATACCCCTTTAAGCAATGCCAACCTTAGGTAAGCAGGTTTGCCCATAGCTTAGCCTTTTCAAAACTGCCCAATCATGGCAAAGTGCAGAAAATTGGCCCTATTTAAACCCAACAGGTGGGAATACATCTCATAACTGGTTGTAGCTTCCCATTGTAGGCAATATGTCTGGAATGGGAGAGGGTGTGCACTTTCAAGCACAGCACTGGGGCATCCAGGAGTCCAGAGTCATGGCAGGACTCCTTGTGAAAGATTATGAGCAGAGACTGCTGCAGGGCCAGTACCACAGTCCCCAATACAAGGTTGGGACCATCTTGTCTGTGACCTCACCAGTGGCACTGGCACACCCTGAACTGGTGAGCAGGTTGGGCATCACTATGGTGACATGAAGTGGTGAAAGGGGAATCTCTTGGATCAGTGGATCCAAGAGGCTAGGAGGACAGGGGAGGTCCCAGCTGTGTGTAAGTATCAGTCCACTACCTGTTTAATAATTGCCAGCTCATGTATATTATGGATAGGTATGGCTAAATATTCCTCTTATGTCCTTCACAGCAGCAAGTAAGTGGGCTATGAACCAGGAGGCCCATGGATGTCGATTGGAGCGGTTGCAATGTGAGGCAGGTTAGTAATAGTCTTGCATGTACTGTCATATGAAATAAATCTAAAAGTAGTAGCAAGTTAATTGCCTGTATAAAATCTGTATTGTTTAAGGCATGTACTGCATAC
>NC_056732.1:793052869-793125369 GCF_019279795.1 Protopterus annectens | reverse complement strand
GTGCAAGTTCTCTTGTAAAAGGTATTGCTACCTGCTGTCTGTAACACTGCTGCCCACACACAGGAAGGATGTCCACCATACAGGAAAGGTAAAGGGATCACGCCCACATAATGTAGGGATTTATAGTAGTGGGTTGCCATGATAGTGGTAATTGGAAGTACTACACAGCATGGTGCATGCAGGTAGCAAGCGGAGGATACTGATTGGTGCATAGGCCATCACCTGATCATGTGCATCACCCACAAAAGCCATGCTGCAATATATTGCAAGCAGCTCAATCCATTTACTGGAGAGAGAGAGAGAGAGAGAGAGAGTGAGAGACGAAGAGAGAGAAAGAGAAAACAGAAAACATATCCAGAACCACAACCACACCAAAAAAGAAAACAAAGAAAGCAGGCTAAGGCCATAGCTTCTTCTTCTTCTTTTGGCTTTTCCTGGTTAGGGGTCACCACAGCGGACCACCTGTCTGCTCATGATTGGCAGTGGAGTTTTACGGTGTTGAGTTTCCAGCCCGGTGCCCAAACTTCCACAGAAGGCACACACACACTCACCTAGAACCAATTTAAAGTGTCCAATCCACCTACAGCATGTCTTTGGGATGTGGAAGAAAACCGGAGCACCCGGAGAATATCCACGCGGCCACAGGGAGGACATGCAGGCTCTGCACAGAAGGCACCCCAGCCAAGGATCGAACCAGAGAACCTCTTGCTGTGAGGCAGCAACGCAAACTGCTGAACTACTGCGGCCACCCCGCTAAGACGATAGCTAAGGAGAGAAAAAAAACTCCTACAAGGACACTATCCACAACAGACCTCATCCCAGCAACAGGTATGTGAGGTATATATATGCATGTAATCGACTGTAGTACTTGTTCCATAAAACTGGGGTAGATGATGTGGAATGATATACATGTGCTCTCAGGTGTTGCTGTTGTAATGATCTTCAGCTGAACAACTACAATGGACATTAGAGTCTGTCCCTAAGGGTAGTGGGCCATACCAGTCAACTGTGAAGAGCAGCACTGACTGACAAGATGTAAGCCAATATAGTTTGTGTTGTGTAATGGAATAGTTGGTGGTGGAAGTAATGCCATAATGATGGACACATGGGTACCAGAGCCCACCACTTGCAGGACACTGAGGTTAACATGTATTGTAGCATGCTGAAATGCCATAGGTGTGTAATACGATTACCTGAAATCTGGCCCTAGATATACCCCCCAAATGTTAGGCTATGTCCATATGTGGCACCTGTCTGTGTTGTAGCAAGGCAGAACAGTGCAGCTGTGCAGGAAGGAATTTTGAGATTAAGGACCTGATATCTGAATGTACCCCATATATAGGTCTGTATATATGTGTGTGTGTGTATATATATATATATATATATATATATATATATATATATATATATATATATATATATAGATATATATCTACATGTATGTCTACAGATATATAGATACCCATATGTAGACATATACGTAAACACATATATACAACGTAATATATATCTACACATATAGAGATAGATATGTATATATGTGCATGTCTACATATATACAAGCACACACACACATATATGTATGTAAATACATGTTCCCTATATTACCATCACAGTGCTGCATGTTATGTGTGAGGGAACAGCACACATAGCAATACACACAGATATATACAGATCTAAGTGTGTGCAACATGGACTAGTATGTCACATGTGAACCCCTTGTTGGGACCACATTGCCCTTGTCTGTGAAGTAGGGAATGGGAATATGGGGAAGGATGGCAGGTATATTTTTGGAGGTGGTCCGGGTTAGTAGATATAAAGGACAGCCTACAGGGGTGGTATATGACACATGTGGTGGGTAAACACCCCGGATGATGGGTGTGGTCTGTGATATGGAAGCCCCATTGGCCCCCATATGGAAACAATGGGAACAAACCTCCCACCCATTGCTACTCACAACAGCAGTCCACGGCCCTGAAGGTGCCTGGCCTGAAGGCTGAGCAGGAGGAGCATGTGGACCTTGTGAATGTGAACTGGGTGCCTCAAGGTGATGTAGCACATACCACAAGTGTCTGTGGAGCCCCCTATGGAATAGACCTTGGACCTGACCTCGGGTGACAGGATCATGTCTGTGTGTGCCCCCAGGGGGGACAACATCCCCTGAGGTGGTTCCACCTGAAGGTAGTGCTGGACCAGTAGATGAGGTGGCCCCAGGATGGGTCCCACATGTGATGTGGCCTGGTAACATGGCCAGAAGAGGTTGGAGAGGTGGTTCTGCTGACAAATATTCCCAAAACATGCTATTGTGTCACTGTTATAGACCATATGTCGGTAGTAATAGTCTACACAATCCCGGAACATGTCCAACAGCATGCATAGATATCCCCAATAACACAGAATGTCAGATGTGCAGTAATCACATAGCAAGCATACCACATGCATATATGGAACCATAGTGGCCCGGACAATGGCATACAGGTGAATAGTCCGTAACAGGCCAGCAATGATAGTGTCGGCACAGGGAACATGGCTACAAACACATAGCACAAAGAGTGGTACAATACACTATATGTCCCACTGGTAGGTAAGCTACAGCCATACCTATTGAGTTGTGTGAACAGTTTGTTGTCACTGATATGGTGGGGGATGACAGAGATGTGTATTAAAAACTATGGTAACCTTGTTGTATGAGTTGCTCAGACCTGTTTCCATCTTTATGTTTTTCAGGAAAAATGTCCCATAGATGCTTACCTGCATAATCAGTGGCAGAAAACAACATTGTGCTGAACTACCTTATCCAGCACTACCCTGTCCTTTTAGCAGGGCTGCACATGAGCAGCAGGAGTGGACCGCCCTGTAGAATGATCTAATACACAGGGTCAATGATGTCGGCTTGCATAACCACAGTTATGAGCAGGTCCTGCATCATTGTTTTGACCTACTTTGCAATGCCCGTCGGCATGCTGCTGCAGTCCAAGGGGATCACCTTGCAACAGGGGGGGGTCATGCCATCCATCCCCCCTGACATGTGTTGAAGAGCTCCTCATCATCCTCGTGGCAATTGCCCGTCTGCACACCCAACAACTGGCAGACACCATTGTGGAGGTGGGTGCTACCCACACACCGGATGAGGAGTGTGCAGGTAAGTCCGCAGGGCACATCAGTAGACCACTGTTGCATATGCATCTGTATCTGTACAGGTAGATAATGCATATCTGACATGTCATATATATAGTTTGTGGCTGCATAGTAGTAATAAACAGATGTGCATAAATGGTAGTATTGTGGACTTGTACTGTTGATGTACTGTAATGCTGCACACACCCTGTAGTAATGCCACAGCTGTGGCCACTGACATCGCATCTCTCATACTCTTATGGAGGTCCCTCTGGTATACCACCAAGACAGCAGCCTGTAGCTGGTGAGTATGGTTTATGTTGATGCTTGCCAATACAATGGGCATGTAATGACTATGGTATATTCCATGCACACATCTAACACACATGCTGTACATGTTCAAGTATTGTTGTTGTTAAATGCACTGCATCACAGTGGTGACCATGATGGAGTATCGGAAGGGTATATCAGACACCTGCAAGATAACTAACATTCTGTCATTGTGAAATATATCCACAGGGATTCACATAATGGTGGGACACATGGCCTACAGTAGGGACATGTGTGAAACATCACCCTTATACAGTGCTACAACAGTGTATATACCAGTATTACAATGGCAACTGCTACAGAGCTACACTATGGCATAACGTATTACTGTGGTACACATTATTAGCTGGGACTAGACTGTAGCACATGGTGTTCAGTGTATGGGACACTGCAAACTGACACACATATGTAGGCCATACTTATCAAGCATCTGCAAAAAGGCTGAAGGTGGGGAGGGTGTGTCAGCATGACACACCAGTGCACTGCAGCAGGGATCCTAAGGATGCCAAGAATGGCTGTATCTGCACACAGTCAGGTTCAGGAACTGTGGCAGACATAACCCTACCCCCACAGCAATAGTGAAGGCAGTTTGTGAACACCAAGGGATGTGTACATGAGTAGACTTTGCAATCATGCACAGTTGGGGGACATGTGTAGGGCAGACTGACCATACACTGGCAATTGCAGATGGCCCATGCTAGTATACCCCTGCCAGGAATAGTGACTCCTGTAGTACACATAACAATTGGTGCAACAAACTGTCATGATACACATATGCACACACAGAGCATATTCATTGTGGTCAGCATCCACACACCAAACACATTTCATAGACACTGCATGTGAATGTACAGGACATATGTCACATATCAGGCTCGTGTACTGTTAATATATGCAGTGATGTGGTCCCATGGCAGATCAAGAAAGGGTGTGCCATATCAATAAGGGTATGTACACTTCCCAGTATGGTCTGATGGTTGTCAGTGTAATAGTATTGGATTGGTCATACTTGGTCTGCTGATGTTGAGATCTGTAAACCAGACATCAGGCATTCACAAATGACATCTTTCTACATATCATCCCAGGTATGTGTCGCTGAAAAACACAGGGGATGTGAGCATTAGAGCTGACATAACTGACACAGTACTACACATTCAGCAATGGGTTGTACACCTGTAAGGTTTGGTGCACAGTACATGGCAGGGTGCAGAACAGGTGCACAGCAATACTGTGTACATGGATGTAGTGTTTTCCAGGGGAAGAGGCATTACCTAGTAACACAGGCTGTGCATCACACACATGTATACTGTTGCTAGCATGCATTGACTATAGCTGCACTGCATGCTGTTGTGTACCATATGTTATGCATGTTGACAGATGGGTAATGGGAGGACTGTATCTACTATCTTTGTGCAACCTCACCTGTGTGTGTGTGTGTGTGTGTGTGTTTGTGTGTGTGTGTGTGTGTGTGTTTGTGTGTGTGTTTGTGTGTGTGTGGTTATTTTGTCTGTAGGTTCAATTTGGTGAAGTGGAGGGTGGTTGATGCATGTAGGATGTGTGTGTGCATGTCTGTGTGTGTTTGTCTGGGTTTCCATGTATGCACATATGTGATTGTGGGGTTGTTCATATGGCAGTACTTCCCTTTGGGATTGTGCAGTACATGGACATGGACTGACACATGACACACCAGGAATACTTGTCTATGTAATCATAGGACAACTGATAGTATAATAAGGTATGTAGCATGGAATATGCATTGGGAGGAAAAGTAGACACCAGGAATACCCTTAATATTGCATTCAGCAGAGAGGTGAACGACAACCCGTGTATGCAGCAGTACAGATGTATTGGGGAATTACTAGACAACACCAGGGAGTGTATCCATATATTACAGTTGTCACATGATAGGTTGATTGAGCAGCATAGCTGGCATGTACTGAGCAATACATACATGTGACACTCCAGTGTGTGACCTTATGGAATGAACATAGTAGCCCCTCACATATAGGGCCATGCTCATGATGCCCGGACATACACTAGGTGAACACTGAATGACAGCAGTGAGACCATTAAAACCTACTCCACTCAAGTCAAGGAGGTAATGGAGAAACAGGTCTTGTGTTGTGATCACTTGTCTAGGCATTTAAAGGAATGATACATTAATGAGTGGTATTAATGAGTGTATGTTACTAAGTGTGATGTTGGATGTGGAACGTATGGGAATAAACATGGGACTGTCTGTAAAATCATGGACAGGTAGGTATTAAGGTGGAATGTGTGTGTGTGTGTGTGTGTGTGTGTGTGTGTGTGTGTGTGTGTGTGTGTGTGTGTGTGTGTGTGTGTGCGTGTGTGTGTGTGTGTGTGTGTGTGTGTGTGTGTGTGTGTGTGTATGTGTGTACTGTTATGCAATGATGTACAGGACTTAAAGTGCATTTCTTGTTTTCCCCCACAAGTGGCGAGGTGGTTTGTGGTCCCTCCTGCATGCAATCTGATGTTGGTGTCCATACAGACCCCGAAGATGATGATAGTACTGTTAAGGCACAGTTGGGGTTGTCAGGGGCCGAAACTGCACCATCATTAGACATACCCCTCTTAGCCACCCCAACCCCGCACACAGTTTCAGTGCCTAAACATACCCCATCACCAGTGGCCATAGCAGAGGGACAGTTGGCGGTTGGTGGCAGTGCACAGGAGAGTGTGGTATCCATGCCTACTGTGTCTGGTCACAGCAGGCATAGCCAGATGTTCAGCAGAGCACCAACCAGGCAGATGTTCCAGGGTGCTCATGGTAGGGCCACTGGCCATCATGCCCTAGGCAGAAGAGCCACAACTGGTACCACCAGGTGCATGTTTCAGGCTGTCATGGGGGCACAGACACGTATGGAACTGTACACCAGACAGGGCCTGAGGCTGCAGAGGGCTGCTTTCACATCTGAAAGTGACAACTTCCATGAACTGTCTGGTTCCCTCTCTGCTCATATTGAGGTCATGGATAGATGGTTTGATGAGATGGTGGGCCTCATCGACCATGGTTTGTCCGTGTTTGAACATGTGGTGGGAGTGTGGTGACGGCCACGTGGATGTAGGTCAGCAACACCAACAGCTGGTGGTCAACTTGGACATGCTAGGACACCAAGGCACTCCCATAGTGGCAGTACCAGCCCTAGCACTGCGGGGGGGGTGCTGTTCACACCACACCACAGCAGGCCACGAGCACTTGGTCCTGGCCAGTCCCAGGAGGGACCTGGTTCTAGCGGACATCTGTCATCATCAGGGGAGAGTAGCACATCGAGGCCTGTACCTAGATGTGCCCATGGAACCCCTGGCAGGCACAGTCCGTGTGTCCGTGGCCGGAGGTGGTGAACTGCACTCCCTGCCAGGCATGATATGCACCTTTCAAAAAACACCTGTATAGGGCAGCCTGTCAGAACTATGTGCATGCATACCCACACATTATACAAACACACATAGGGCAACACCATACCTACACACACCATGTCGCCATGCCCAGTTCAACTAATTACACCGCTCACCCACACACTTGGTGTCAAATGTATGGTCCACTCTCGGCCTCTGGCAAACCAACAACACACCCTGTGTATACGATGATACCTGTGCCACATCCCTATCATCTATAACATCAATGCAGGGACAAGCTAATATGGTTCTGAAGCACACGGTGACTGTACTACAGTGTACAATGTACTGCAGTGTAACATATTGTCAGGAGTAATGTTTAATGCATAAATTTCAGGTAGTGTAGCCATGTAGCAATGATGCATTATAGCTGTTAGTAACACTGGGTGATTGTGGTCTCCATAATGTTATCCATTTGTGTTGTAGGTGTACATGTGTCAGCAGGAGGATGGTCTGCAGTCATATTCCATGAGGGGTATGGTACTGTGGTGACACCATGACTGTGACACATCCAGAGTAAAGTTGAACACATGTCACAGGTTTGTATAACAGTTATTGCCTGTGCCACATGGACATGTGACTCGCTGGGACATATATAATCTGCAACCTGATGTAGACCCATCCACATACATGCACACTCTTACTTGACATCACTGGGACTAGGCCCCTACCTTGGTATGTAGTGCTACTGAACTGTGTGGCTTTCATTGCACACACCTTACAGTGTTTAGGGTGAGGTGTGTTTCAGGTTACATGTTACATGCAGAACATCCCCAGACATGTACAGTATGGTAATGGGGGATGTAATGGTTGTATATGGACAATACATAGTATGACATACCATCATCATATACACATTAACAGACACATAGCAAGCAGGCACACATCCGAGAGACCTGGGCCTATTGGTGCTATCTTGTCCATGTGTCCAATGTGTTACAGGTAGGCTGCACACAGCACATGTATAACTGGGCTGGATTGTGGTATCAGTTACCTGTATGGTTGATGGTGACAGTGGTAACCATAACATGGTACATGGGACATATACCGGGTGTACCCAGCACACACATCCCCCAATGGATATTGTACTCACTGGAACCCATGATGACACTCTGACATACCCACCATCGCACACTGCCTATGACTGTGATACAACCCATTGTATATCACAACAGTGGTACTACAGGGATATGCATCTAATACACATGCCACAGGCATAGTAGGGTGTTGCATTGTCATGTTCATAGGTTCATAGGTTCATACTAGGCTATCTGCCCTAGGGCATTTATAAGCCTAGCCAGAGTGTGTTTGGCTTTCGCCACCCATTTTAAATTAATTTTGCTATGCCTTTTTTTGAGGTTAGTATACTGTGCCTCTGTCTAACAGTGACACAGAAGTGATAGCCGGGTTAAACCTACAATCTCCCATCCACTCATCAAGATTCCTCTTGAAGAGAGTCAATGTGGGACTCTGCCTAACCTGGACTGGGATTTTATTCCAGAGTGAAGGGATCCTCTGGGTTATGAATCTGTCCCTCCAGCATGTCCTATTTATTTCAGTGCTGAGGTTCAAGTCTCTTGAGCACGTAGCTCGATGGGATTTGGATTTTCTGAGGTGCAGCATGTCCATTAATTCCAGGTTGGACATGGCTTTATACGTCAGGCACAGATCGCCTCTGAGCAGGCGGTATGCCACTGAGTAGAGCTGGAGTTTCTTTAACCGGCAGCATATGGCATCTGTTTGAGCCCTTTGATCCTCTTGGTGAGGTACTTTTGGGGTCTTTCCAGTTGCTGCAGGTGTCTGGTAAGGTACATCCCAAAAGGGCATTGTACTCAATTATGGGCCTGATGAGGGATGAGTAAAGAGGCACGATGACCTCCCTGATCTAGATGTGAATCCCTTCATGATTAGGTGGGCTATATAAAAGTTTTTTTAACCACTTTGGCCACGTGGTTGTCAAATGAGAGATTGCTATCAACGTGGGTCCCCAGGTCCCTAATGACTTCTTCTGTACTTAATGGATTACCACCTATGTGGTAATTTGTGGGCACTTTGTTTTTGCCAAAGGGATGATTATACACTTTTGGCTTAGCTTGAGGCCATGGCTCTGGCACCAGTTGTCTGTTTCTTTGAGGCCCTTTTGGAGGATGCTTGTGTCGGCTGGAGAGTTGATTATGGTGCCCAGTTTGCAGTCATCTGCGAACATGGTCAGCCACAGTCCTTCCGTGTTGGCCTGTACCACCGAGAAATATATACCGAACAAGAGAGGTCCCAGGACTGAGCCTTGTGGGATGCCACTTGTAACTGGTTTGGAGTCTGACATGGCTCCAGCAATTCTAACCATGTGGGTTCTGTCCTTGAGCCAGTTTGCAACCCATCTAGTGACATAGGGGTTTATATTTAAGCTGGTGAGCTTATCTATAATGCCCGAGTGGGGTATTGTATCAAAGGTCCAGGTAGGCTGTGTGGACCACCTTCCCTGTCAATGGCCTTGGTGACTGTTTCAAAGAAATCGACCAGGTTTAAGAGGCAGGATCTGCCCTTAACAAAGCCAAACTGGGTAGGATCCAGTGTCTGTAGGTCCCCAATATCTTTATTTATGAGGTCCATGATGATCCTTTCCATAGCTTTGCAGACCAAGCTAGTCAGGCTTATGGGGCGATAGTTTCCAGGATCCGTTGAGGCACCACCTTGTGGAGAGGGACCACTGTTGCTGCACGCCACTCTTTGGGTACATATCCTGCAGTAAGGCTAAGATTGAACAGTAGTTTTATGTTTGGGTTTAGCTCTTCTTGGAGTTCATGTAGGACGCAGCTCGGGACACCATCTGGTCCCATTGATGCTGTGTTTTTGCTTTGGAGAGGGCGACTCTTACCTGAGCATCTGAGATGTCAGGGGCAGCACTCTGTTGGGATAGATATTTGCCCTTTGGTGGGGAGAGGGGGAGAAGTTTGCACTGAACCTGTCAGCTAGGATGTTGGCAATGTCTGTGGGCTCGGTGTATTTTTGTCATTTTGGACTAATTCTGAGCATATCTGGGAATTCCCACCCAGGTTCCTAACATAACTAAAGAAAGCCTTGTGATAATCCTTAGTGTCCTGTGCAATTTTTCTCTCAAGCTGGCCTTAGACGATTTTATGAGTGCCCGTAGTTTTTGCTAATACTGATCAGAGATGCCTTCCCTTTTGGGATTTTGCTCTATCATGTAGTAGCTTCCTCCTTCTATTGTATAGTTTGTTTATGGCTGGGGTCCACCAGACAGGACGCCTGCCTTTGGAGGATTGGGTCTTGGTTTTATTTGGGATTGTGATGATCCATGCATTCCTGAAGGTGTTCATAGAATGCATTTATAAAGGATTCTGCGGTCTGGGCAGATTTTCCACAGGCCCGGGCTTTGAAGATTTCACTGTTTTGAGGCGTGAAATTTGCTTTAGAGAAGTTTTTCACTGTGGTTTTTTGGGCAGGGTGGGGTCGGGATGTGAATATCCAGTGAGATTAGTTTATGGTCTGATCTTACCAGTGAGGGATACACTTCTGGTCTGGAGCATAGTGTCCCCATGTTGGTGATGATCAGGTCCAGTATGTTTTCCTCTTGTGGGAGTGGTAACAAGTTGTTCCATAGCATTTGAGTTTATAAATTCTAGGAAACTTTGGGCTAGGGTGTTGGAGCTAGAGTAATGCTCCCAGTCTATGTTTGGGTAGTTGAAGTCGCCCAATATAATGGTGTTTGGAGAGACCTTCATATTTTCCAGTATTCTCAGGAAGGCCAAGTGGGGTTCCTGTGTTTGGGAGGGTGGTCTGTAGCAGGCTATAAACTGGAAGGCAGTTTTACCCACAGTTAGTTGCACATGGATAGTCTCTGATGCTTCGTGCTGTGCTACCAACCTGGAGGTGTGGGTATCTTTGACAAATATTGATACTCCCCCTCCTTTTGTGGTTCAGTCCAAGTTTTGGGGCCGAAAAGCATGGTATGATGTATAACCTGGTAGTGCTGGGGTGCTCTCGGGAGCCTTGAACCAGGTTTCTGTTACTGCACAGATATCGATGTTCTCCATGCTAAGGAGAGTTTCGAGTGTGCATCTTGAGGTTTAGACTTCTGTTGAGTAGCATTACTCTTAGTTTCTTATCCCTTGTGATACCTATGGAGGTGGGTTTGTCTTTTGAGCCTTGCCTAAAAAGGCACTATGGGGAAGAAAGAGCCTTTGCCAATATCCGAAAGCCCTGGGTGACAGGTGCAAGCCATCCCTAGCGAAGCATCGTGGTTTGTCAAGCATGTCATCCCAGGCTGACAGGCATTGATCCCTTTGAATGACACCAACACTTAAGCCAATTGTTGAAATTGATCATCTTGTCTTCATATTGTGGCATAATTCTTGGTGAGGGTAAGCTGCTACTCAAGGTCAGGGTCATACCGGCCTGGGCTACATGCTCAGAGAGCTCCTCTATGTCTCTTTTCATGTAGTCCAGGGAGGTACACCTCAGGTCATTCACATCAGCATGGACAATGACTGAGTCATATTTGTACTTGCCTTGGAGTGACCTGAGTGCTTGTGTTATGTGGCAGATCCTAGCGCCTGACAGGCAGCTCACCGTGACCTTCTCCTTGTTCAGCCTGGTGAGCGGGACGTCAGTGTGCCTGATGATAGAGTCACCTATTACAAGTGTATCAGGTGTGTTGTTTAGCCTTAAGGGCTGTGACTGTTCGGCACACTGGCTTTGTGAGCTATGTGTTGCACGTGTTTTGTTTTGGGGTAGTGGTTGCTTGGGTGTCTGCTTTGGAGGTCTCTGCTGCTTAGGCAGATTTTTATTTAGAGCCTCCAGTATGTTTTTGTGTGTTTATGTGTTTGGTTTGTTGTCGTGGTAGGTCTATGTGAGACTGGAATTGTAGTGAGTGTGGTTTCCTTCTCCTCCTGACTGGTTACGCCAGTACTGAGTTGAGAGAGCTTAGCTTCCAGTTTGGCTATATGGTTGCATCTCTCACATGTGTTGGAATTTGTTGGGAGGAGGAGAGGGTTGTCTGTGTACATGAGGCAGTTGTAACATTGCCTCAAGATTCCCAGATTCATCAGCTGGACCGGAGAGGAGATTGACAACTGACCTTGGACATGCTAGAATAGTATTGGGAATTCCTTTATAATTGAAAAAGGGCCAATGGGGAACAAGGTACTCAAGGGGAGTTTGTGAGGGTGTAGTGCTTTTAATTTTTAGAGCTGACTTATATAATTGCTTTAGTGAGCAAGTGCCAGGTAACTTAAATGCAATGTGTTACAGGTAACTTAAATGCAAAATGACAAACAGTAACTTTCTTTCAAGTGAAACAAGGAAATAAGTACAGTAAGCAATGCAGATATCACTAGGGATCCACAGAAGTGCTAAAAGGCCGCTTTAGGTGGAATTAGCATTTCAGGAAATAAACAAACAACAAGCATACAAATAAAGCTAGATTCAGCAGGCCTGATCTAGTCTATGCTACAGCAAACAAGGTGTACCAATTTCAGTAAGAAACAGTTAGAATATGCAGGCACTATAAGCCTCTAACCAGAAATTCCCTGCTCAGAAGGGCAGAGTCCAGCCTCTCCTCCCACAAGAGTGCAGACCGCAATCCTTCTTAACATAAAATAACTGGCCTGAAGCCCAAGTGCTTAAACCAGAACTGATACACTTTTAGAATAACAGACACTGAGCTCTCAATCAGCAGTTCCCAACTTAGAAGGATGTGAGCTACCTGTCCTGCCACCACAGTGCAGGCCACAAACCTTCCTAATGTAAAACAACTGGTCTGAAGCCCAAGTGCTTAATCCAAAAGACTTAGAAATGATAGCTACACTTTAATCAAGTTACTACCAGCAGTAATAAATACAACTGAATACTTTAAAGAATGCCTGGATTAGTGCTCAAGTTATACAAACAAAGCTAGATTCAGCAGGCCTGGATCTAGTCTATGCTACAGCAAACGAGGTGTACCAATTTCAGTAAGAAGCAGTTCAAATATGCAGGCACTATAAGCTTTAACCAGAAATTCCCAGCTCAGAAGGACAGAGGCCAGCCTCTCCTCCCAGAAGAGTGCAGAACACGAACCCTCTTAATGTAAAATAACTGGCCTCAAGCCCAAGTGCTTAAACCAGAATTAATACACTTTTAGAATAACAGACACTGAGCCCTCAATCAGCAGTTCCCAACTTAGAAGGATGTAAGCTACCTGTTCTGCCACTACAGTGCAGACCACAAACCTTCCTAATGTAAAACTGGTCTGAAGCCCAGGTGCTTAAACTAAAAGGCTTACAATGAGTTACACCAAGCAGTAATAAATACAATTGAGTACTTTTAAGATGACGCAAAAGCAAAATAAAGTAGGAAAAAACACAAATACAGTAAAAGCAGATACATTTTTTTTTTTTTTTTTTTTTTTGGAAAGAGAGAAAGGAAAGAGAGAAAGGAGTAGCAGAAACTAAGCTGATTGGCCTTCTCAAATGCTCTCCCTGTACTGGGTAGAATGAGGTAATGACACTAGACTGGGAGGAGGGTCCCAGATCAAATTTACACTAGGGGCAGGCAACTGCAAAGCCACCAACTATAAATACACTATACCAACAGGGAGGGTGGGAAACAAACAGCAGAAATGTTACTCACAGCTGAAGAGCAGCAGTGAGCCTTTAAATGAAAGTTTTAAACAGCTAAAGGAGCCACTAGAAAAAAGAGTTTAACTGCAACAAGTTATCATAAACAAACAACCCAACAGATGCTTAATAAGAGTGGACAATTTCCAGTTAATACCTCACACACAGTGAAACTAGCTAGAAAAAATACACAGTACACAAAGTGCTATAAACAACAAAGAAATAAAGAACAAAATAAACAAAAAACAGGATACTTAATGTTATATATTGTAGCTCCGAGTTTGCTGAGTGTCCTTCCTTCGATCAGCTCACTGTAAAATGGCTGAACACTATTCTTAGGTAACATCTTAGGTAATGTCTCACCTACGGGCAGCAACAACACTATCTGTACTACTGTGCGGCAATGCATATTGTAATAGGAGTATGTGGCCTCGGAATTCTGTATCCTACAGCTATACAGACATGCACACATACACACACTTGACAGAACTCAATGGGTATCCCATGCCTATTGACCCATTTGTACAACACTATTGTGCTGGTACTGCAAGGCTCATGTAGTCAGTAGGCAGAGGAGCATAACAGGGTACATGTAATGTTCAATACAGCAGCGGCCACATCTGACTATGGCAATGGGTGTTGTGGTGGTTGTGAAGGCCCTCATGGAATTCCCAACTACAGGTCTACTAACACACAGACACTGCTATCCTCAGTAATGGACACGTACACGTGTTAGTACTGGGGTGCATCGCTACAGGTGGTCATAGCTGTGTATCTGGCTATTGTCCATGGAGAGATGGGTTGTGTGGAGGATGTGTGTACAGTAGTATCATGCTACCTGCCATGTGCCAGCAGGCAATCAATTGACAGACGCCACTGTGGTGACCCTCAGGGGGAAAGTGACATGCATCAGCCAATCCTCTGGGTGCCTCCTGCACATGACCACTGAGGTGATCCAGTTGACTTGTATGCAACATGTATTACAACACATGGTTAGTGTCTGTGATGGAGACCTGTACCCAAGCATGTTCTGTTGACTGTAGTAGTGTAGTGGAGGTACCAGTGGCATGTGGTGCGTGCAGGGTGTTGTCTCCTATATATGCTAGTTATTACACAGCTAGGCAGACATGTCAGTGTCAATCAAGCATAGGTTGCCTGTATGTATACAAGCTGGATACCTGCCATCTGCACATCTGTACAGGGACTGACAGACATCAGCTTGGCAAGTAGCTATGCAGTAGGATGGATGTGTCAACAGATAGATGTTTGACAACAACATGTATGGCATTACTACATGTTGGAAGCCCTCACTAATGTGCTGTACAGATGGTTGTCTACAGTTACATTCTACATGTCAGATCATTATCCAGTAGGGGATATATACTGTGACACATCTCACACACCAAAGTCCAGCTATGCCTGCAGGTGTGCTTACTATCAGTACTACATTTACCACTCTACTCTTGCCTGGGAAAGCACTGTCAACAGTAGTATCACAATGATACACTACATGCCAGTGTGATAGCACATAACCTGGGTTACTACCCCTGTATGTAACACATTCACATGGATAACAGTGCTGTACAGGTCTCATATACTTGTGTCCCAGGCATGACACTCACACCCCTTGCTACTGTAATGACAGCACATAGACACATGTATTGTACATGGCATTACATACACTTATTACAAATGTTATTACCCTGCTACGTTATCAGACTGGGGGGTGAGCACTGGTTACCAGGGCTAAGCCATGCTTAGCAGGTGTCATCATTGCTGCAATATAACAGCAAAGTAGATTTGTGCACTGGTAAGTGAAGCCTACATGGTGTAAGCACCCGTATGTTTAACTGTACCTTAGCACCGCTTAGTTTTGCACAAACCTGCGCAAACACACTTAAAGCTGCTCAAAAGCAACTTACCCACTCTGTATCCAACAGCCCTTGTTCTGCCCAGCAACAAAATACACAGAACTTGAACCCAGGACCCTGCACACTATAGTCACAACAGTTAATCATTACGCCATAACCACTGTGAAGACAGCTGTTGTTTTTCCAATATATCTGTCACTACGCATATTGATTAGTATTGAACATTTGCTTTGACTTCCACAATTGTGTAGTACTTGTTATTGATATTACTGTTGCATCACATATGTTGTTATATCAAAATGTACACATATCAGATACATATGGTGAGATACATCTGGGAAGGTATATACAACCATGATGTTTACACATGACAGGAATATGGATGTATACATACATATTTTGATATATGTCTGCATGTACATACACATGTATATTCATACATATGTCTGTCTACACATCTGTATAGTGCATCATATATATGGCCATTTGTAGATCTCTTTGTATATACATAGATATATATGTATGTAGGCATATCCTATGTGTACAGATATATCTATTTATGTTGATATATATATGTAGATATCTATAAATATATGCGCATACATATCTATTCAGATATACCTATTTATGTCGATATATATGTAGATATCCATAACTATATATGCATATGTATCTATATCTGTATATGTGTAGACATATATTGCTGTGTATATGTATATATTTGAGTGTTTATATATATATATATATATATATATATATATATATATATATATATATATATATATATCCATATATGTATGTAGATATGTATATGTGTATATTTCTATATAAATATATATATATATATATATATATATATATATATATATATATATATATATATATATATATATATATATATATATATATATATATGTTTACCATATGTCCAGAACATGGAGTGGAGTGGAGTTCTACCTCAGCACCAATAGTCCCAACATCTTAGTGTATGGGGATGTCATGCAGTAATGCAAGTATATATGTAGACTGTTGCTATTATAATAGGGGTTGTTTTAGCAGACATGTGTGTGGCAGGTCACATCTGCTTTTGACGTGTGCCATTGGCTACTGACAGACATTCTAAGGACATCATAGTACAGTACCACTGCTAGCACAGTAATGATCCTGTGGGCTACAGCAGCCAATATATGTGGACAGTCTGACACTCTGTGGTCAGTCCAGAGGTGTACACATATCCCCTTCATGCGAGACATGTGGGCAACACCTGCCAATGTGGATGTTAATAGCCACATACATGGGTATATCATGTAAATACTGGACTACATATGCCCACACAGTTTATGCATGCACACACGTCAGTCTGTCCTGACACATAATACCTGGTGGTGCAGAGGTCACATGGCCACATACTACCCAGTAGTTATTACATACATTTGTACAGAATCCCACTGCTTTGTCAGAAATACACAACACTTATGGTGGCCTGGCAGCAGTATGCTTTGCAAATAACTGGACATAACAGCACATTGGTAATTACACTAGGCTGCTAGGCATGTCACTAAGCACTGTGCAAACTACAGGCAGACTGCCACAACACTGGACAACATTTTGTATGAGGGAATACTCATGTACCTGCGATTATAGCAGGCTCTACACACATGTCACAGCACAGAGTAACAGACACCTGTGAGAAAGTGCATACCCACAACCAATGTAAACACAGCCACAGCCATATATGGTACACAAGCTTAATATGACACTATATGGACTGTTTGATAAACACCATCCTCATATGTGCCACTCACAGACTAACCCTACAGACACTGGGTCATGGCACAGTGTGGTTTTGATGGCTGTCTGTGGTATTGGACATGTGTGTGTCTGGTCCTACAGAACTGTGAGCCAATAGGGTACCATACACTGGAGCATGCAACATCAAACAGAACAGGACCAAGAACAATGGCATCTACCACAGTCTGTGCATAGCCCAAGGTACATATGCGCAATACACATACTGTCGACAATCACCCTAAGTACACAGACCCCAGTACTGTATGCACAATCGCAGAATGCCCAAGTTATGTCCTCAGAAACAACCTCTAGTATACATAACATGTAGCAGTCTGATATCCGACTGGCTTATCAGGTATGCTGTCAATAAATAATGGTGTACAGAACATATGCACCTCTTACTGCATGACATATGTACAAAGGTTGACAGACTTGTGGTTGGAGCTTCGAACAATGGCCTGATATTGGCATATTGCTGTGATAACCTCATACATTTACTGTCATACCAGGGTTTGTTGTGACATAGGTCCTATGAGGGATATGAAGTCAGTAACTCTCATGGCTGTCACCATGTACTGACTGCAATCCTCACACTATGCTTCTGCAATTCTCAGATAGGTTTTCTGTGAGTAACACAAGAAATAAAAGCCTCCACACACTGCCCAGTCTGCACATGACCCTACAGATGGGAGTTTCCTCAAAAACATTGCACTGTCATGACATGTATTAAAACATGTAGACCAGACATATCCGCACACACCCTGTTAAACCAACATTAATCCAAATGCAGAATGGCAACACTTACATTCTGTAGTCATGTCTGGCACACCCCCTCCTGTCTGTTGGCCTGTTTCCACAGTGTATGTTGTTAGAGGTAAATCCCAAAACCATCTGTGATGCTGTTTGTCAAACACCAGATCTAGGTCCTGCTCACAGTGAATGAAAAGGCCTAACACCAACATGATGTTCCTAGATATTGGAGTGTGTTTCCATGCAATTGGCTATGGGAATGTTACCACAGCTGTTCCACATGCAATCAGCTAGAGCAGGACTGCAATTTGAGCAAAGGCCATCAGCTGATCATGAGCATCACTTACAAAACACAAGCTGCTGCCTAAGCAAAGCAGGTGTACTTCTCCACATCCACCAGAGAGGGAGTGAGAGAGACATATGGAGACAAAGTAAGTCAGGGAGGGGGTGGGAGAGTAAGACCTAAGCATGTTTGTGTCACACACCTACCAGTACAGAGTTTCAAACCCCTAACTGACTATGTATTGCTAACACATGTCTATGCAGTTATTGCATGCGCCACATGGCTTACATGTTTGGGAGCTGTCCAAACGTATATGTGATGGTGAGTGACTTCTGCAACAGTGATATAGTAGCGATATGGTGGGTGTAGTACACGTGCCTGTCCACATGAACAGGTGTCAGCGTCAACACAACCACACTCTCTCAGGGATTCACACACATTGACACACTTGGCAGGTTCAGGAATACACTTCCTAACTAGTTTGTCACAATACAGTAATGTGCAGGTATCACATGCACCACAGGGGTTATCCAGAGGTTATATGGGCAAAGGGTAGGTGAAGGTGGCTGACATCAGACAGCATGCTTCATTATGCCAGTGGGAGTTGTAGTGAGTGTGAATGTGGTTGAAAGCATCACACACCACACACACAGACACAGGGTGCCAGTACTGACATGCATGGGTGCATTGCTTCACATGTGTGTAGTGGTTGACTGTGCCAGAAGGCTATACAAGGCTAGATGAAGGGTATACCTTGGCATAAGGCCACATAACAATGGTCTGCAATGTGGCTCAGGGGTGTAGTGTCTGGATTGGCCAACACAGGTGGATATTGTATTCACCATCCAGTCACCTGGGTTATTATTGTGTGTGGCCAGTGCTGAGCAATGCTTGCCATGTATGTGTTCTATAGTCCATGACATGAATGGTGTCTGGGATGTGCACATGTTACACATGCATGTACAGTGACATGTGGAACTGTACCTGGGGCGTCTAGCCCATGTTGTGTACACATATTGTTATCATCAGATGTGCCAGTTCTGGCCTCATGTGACAAGAATTGGTAATGGACAGCAGGTTGACCCTGCACCTACATTGATAGCATGATACAGAAATTCCCTGGTGTCAGTGGCATCTGTCCATACAGGGCATGTGTTTAAGGCATGTTATGTCCTTTGTGGTTCACATTTGATGGCACCAAAGTTGTTGCAGGCATCCAGTGGGGAACATAGTGAAGGCACACTGTCTGCAATTATGTGCCAATCGTACTGATGGACAGGGTGCCATGCACTCTGTAGTCCACTGCAATCATGCCATGGTTACTGTCTGTAGGCAATATGCAGGGTACTACCAAAATAGTGGTTGTTTCCTAGGCTAGTGTGTTTGAGTATGAGACAAGGGATAAGAGTGTTCTCTGGGTAATACAAAGGTTGCTTACTTTGTTCACCAGACCTTGATGTCACATGTAGGGTATGGATTGGCACCTCAGCCTCTTGGCTATTTGACATTTGTTATCCTTGTAAGGTGGACATTGTGATATATAGTAAAGCTACCATATAAGAAATTTGCAAAACCTGCTCCACAATGAGTCCAGTTGTTACACACTCACAGCCACCTTCACACAGGTTACAAATGACAAACATAGACACACACTTGCAATGTCTGGGATTAGACCGCCTACTTAACTAGCTCATCACTCTACAGCATTATGCAGTTATAGGAAGCACCACAGCGATTACTGGACTACTCCTTTCCCAAAGGTGTATTTCACTGGGAATGATATAAGCAGGCTTGCCAAAGAAGGTCAATGGAGGTTGTAGTGACTGTAAATGGCCTCAAACGCATTGCACCCTACACAGACAAACATCCACACTTGCCATGTCTGGGAATAGAACCCCTACCAAACTACTATATCACACTACAGCATTACTCTATTATAGGACATGCCACAGAGATTACTGGAGTACTCCTTCCCCAAAGGTGTATTTCACTGGGAATGGCATCAGCAGGCTTGCCAGCGTAGGTCAACGGAGGTTGTAGTGACTGTGAATGACCTCAAAAGCATTGGACCCTACACAGACAAACAAACACACGCACAAACATCCACACTTGCCATGTCTGAGAATAGAATCCCTACCAAACTACTACATGACACTATAGCATTACACTATTATAGGACACGCCATGGAGATTACTGGAGTGCTCCTTCTCCAAAGGTGCATTTCACTGGGAATGACATCAGCAGGCTTGCCAAAGTAGGTCAATGAAAGCTGTAGTGACTGTGAATGGCTTCAGAAGCATTGCACCCTACGCAGACAAATATACCCACTTGCCATATCTGGGAATAGAACCTCTACCAAACTACTATATCACACTACAGCATTATGCTGTTATAGGATGCACCACAGAGATTAATGGACTACTCCATCCCCAAAGGTGTATTTCAAAGTGAATGACATCAGCAGGCTTGCCAAAGTAGGTCATTTGAATTGTAGTGAGTGTGACTAGCCTAAAAAGCATTGCTCCCTACACAGACAGGGGCACACACATACAAACACACAAAAACACACAGTTGCCATGTCTGGGATTAGAACTCCTACCTAACTAGTTTATCACTCTACAGTATTATGCAGTTATAGGTCACACCACAGAGATTACTGGGCTATTCCTTTCCTAAAGGTGTATTGCAAAGTGAGTGACATCGGCAGGCTTGCCAAAGTAGGGCATTTAAATTGTAGTGAGTGTGACTAGCCTAAAAAGCATTGCTCCCTACACAGACTGAGACACACACACAGTTGCCATGTCTGGGATTAGAACTCCTACCTATCTAGTTTATTACACTACAGCACTACGCAGTTATAGGACGTGCCATAGAAATGACTGGGCTATTGCATTCCCAAAGGTATATTTCAAAGTGAATGACATCAGCAGGCTTGCCAAAGTTGAGGATTTGAATTGTAGTGAGTGTGACTAGCCTAAAAAGTATTGCTCCCTACACAGAGAGACACACACATGCACACAGTTTTCATGTCTGGGATTAGAATTCCTACCTAACTAGTTTATCACACTACAGCATTGCACAGTTATAAGACACACCACAGAGATTATTGGGCTACTTCTTTCCCAATGGTCTACTTCAAAGTGAATGACATCAGCAGGCTTGCCAAAGTAGGGCATTTGCATTGTAGTGAGTGTGACTAGCCTAAAAAGCATTGCTCCCTACACACGCGCGCACACACACACACACACACACACACACACACACACACACACACACACACACACACACACACAAAACTGCCATGTCTGGGATTAGAATTCCTACCTAATTAGTCTATTACACTACAGCATTACTCAGTTATAAGACATGCCCCAGAGATTACTGGGCTAGCCCTTCCCCGAAGGTGTATTTCACAGTGACAGACATCAGCAGACTTGCTATAGTAGGGCTATGGGGAGGGCAGTGTGTGTGTGTGTGTGTGTGGGCCATAACCCATTCATCTAGAGGTAGACACACCACACTCAGGCACACGCAGGTTTACATTCAGCAGGTACATGTATACAACTGCTAGATGACTACTGCCTTGAACAGTCATGTTGCACAGCTAGCACTAGCACTACAGAGTCTTTAATGCTGAGGGATACCAGTGGCTAATTTCTACAGTGAGTGACATTTACACACCATGTGGTTGTAGCCATTTGGCTGCGTGCTGGGTGGGACAGGCCTCATGATGGATGGCTCTTTGTCACAGTCACTTTCTTCCACACATCTATGTATGTGTACTTGTGGCATATTATAGTGTGTTTTCCTTAGATATATGTGTGTATTCCTATCCAATGTGTGTACAAAGCATGACTGGTGCATACTGAGGAGTGTATGCACTAACATCTGCAACTGTCAGATATGTATAGGGTTTACCTTTACAAAGCCGAATCACAGTGGTGCAATTGCTCATATGAGCGAATTGTAACCACGAAAATGAAAACAGCGACATGTCGAAAATCAGCAAATCGAAAAGCAGATTCAGTGATTTTCGAACATTAATGTTGAAAAACAAATCTAATGAAGTGTAAAGTAAGGGGCAAGCCCCCCTGCACCCCCATGTGGGGGGCTGTACCCCCACCCCCTACTTTAATATTCTAACTCTGAGATCGCACTACAGTGGGAAAAGGGATGATTTTCCAATCCCCACTATAGTGCAATCCCCCCAAAATGTCGAAAGTGCAATGAGTGAATGTCACTGTGCATTCGCTCATTCCACATTCGAACCTTTTTCAGTTCGACATTTGCGAACTTTGGAAACTGCCTTTTGGACAATTGCTGTTCGCCCATGTGCAATATGGACACATAAAGGTAAACCATGTATGGTCCACTGTTGTTGGCAGACATGGGCTTCATTTGTTTAAGTGTATGAGCATGCCCAGTATGACCTTCCAGTATGTTGTTGTCTGACAGTCATAATTTCTCTGTCTGTGAGCATGCCCAGTATGCCCTTCTGTATTGAATGTGTGGATCCATTCCAGGTAGTTTGTACTCCAGTGCAGACCTTTTTGTTCTACACCTACAGCTATCAAACTGTTTATGCAGGATATCTGTAGATCAGTTGGCAATATGGGCTCAAACTGTGCAAGGGATAGTGGGTACTGTAGGTGATTGTGTCTGTGCTGCTTATGCTACATGGTACTGATGTTAGCAGAGATATTCAGACATGTGTACTGTTATACACTGTGATGTTTTATGTCCTCAAGTACTGTCAGGTAGACATTTTTGCTTGCAGTGATGTCCTGGGGAACACAGGGTGAATGCAGCTGTGTCCAGTATTGTGGTCAAACGCCTACATATTCCTCTAAAGTTATGTCATTCTGGAGGGGGAGCTGCAGACACTTGCTGCTGGGTCTGTGTATCCAGTTCAGCACCTTGGTACAGTGATGGCAGAAGATCTCATATATGTACATCCATCGACGTGACAGTATGGCCTTATCTTGCTGTGGCAATACCTCACAGCTGTACAGATTCACACAGGTTACCCAGAGGCAGGGGTCATAAGTCAGGACATTACCCCTATTGTGGTGTATGGGCAGGTTTGTAGCCACTCATTTTTGTGTTTGCAGCCAGGGATATTATGTGCACACGGCTGTGTTTCGAACATTGCACATTCCATGCTGCCCATGCTTCCACCCTCCCCTATTATTCTATCCTCTTTCATATATTATGTAAACATTCTCTGATACTTTCCCTATAGTTATCACCTCATCACAGCTGTGTTTTGGTGTTGGTCCACAGTTCATGCAGTGGGACATGGTGGACATGTTACTGTGGTTTATCCACATGGCCTTGCATATGGGTTATGTGGAGTGTGTTATGTTGTTATTTGGGTGTCCATGACATAACATACATTGGCAGTACAGGTGAGATGCAGGCCTTTGGGAGAGGCCTGTAGGCCATTTGGTGGTGATGCAGGCCAGCAGTCCCAGACTGTCATACAGTATATTCCCCTGGGTGACAGGGTTAGGTGTGCTAGGTGTTCATGCCAATACTTTCTATCAGTATAGATCAGGTGTTGTGGATGCTGACAGGGTTCTGCTTACAGCTAGGGACACACCTGCATGGTACACCTGCACTGCATGCTGCATTCTTTCACTATTGCCATACACAGGTGAGGGTCATATTGTACCCATTCCCAACAGCAGGGATAAGTCCGGAGAGGTACCTGTGGGTGGTGTTTGGGTGAGCTGGGTGCATGTGTGCTATGGAGACTACTTGCATCTGACTCACTGATATGCATGGGGTATTCCAGTTATGCTGACTTGTGCAGGGACATCAGCTGTTTCTCAATACATCAATCCTATCACCTTTGTGATCTGCAACTGTTTGGCCAGACGACATTGGTATTCCCTACTACAAGGCCAGATAATGTGATGCATGCCTGTATGTACAATTCCAAGGGTGTGTCCATTTCATGTTTCACATTATACACTGTATGTCTGGGGTACTTTTCCCTGTGTACTGCTTGTATATCTAGCCCAACAGTCATGACCCATATTACCACCATACATTTACAATGGCTTACTGCTAGAATGTGTTATACTGGGGAGCATTGTCTTTGGCACTGCAGTTGTGAGGACTTGGCTCTGTCATCGGCAGTAGTGGGCAATGTCCACCAGGTCAAACCTCAACATGCAAACATACTGACCACTCTCACACAATATGAAACACACACCAACCTAACACACACATACCTGCATACTGAACAAGTGCTACCATCTATCCTGCTACCTTGGCCACCTCAGGTTATCTGTGCTCCACTGGTATTATACCTACACATGCATGTTACTACATGTCTACATCAGATTGAAGGGGGGGTACACATGACTGTTACTACATTTCTACATAGGATTGGGGGGGCGCACTTGACTGTTACAATGTGTCTACATCAGATTGGGGCAGGCACACCAGACTGTTACAACATTTCTAAATAGGATATGGGGGTCACACCTGACTGTTTCGACATTTCTACATAGGATTGCGGGGGGGCACACCTGACTGTTGCTACATTTCTACTTAGGATTTGGGGCACACCTGACTGTTACAACATGTCTACATTGGATTGGGAGGGCACACCAGACTGTTACTACATTTCTGCATAGGATTGGGGGTGGGGAACACCTGACTGTTTCTACATTTCTATATAGGATTGGGGGGGCACACCTGACTGTTTCTACATTTCTACATAGGATTGGGGGGGTGCACACCTGACTGTTTCTACATTTCTACACAGGATTGGGGGGGCACACCTGACTGTTTCTACATTTCTACATAGGATTGGGGGGCATACCTGACACTTGTGCACATTTTCTATGACTGTACTACTATGTCAGGTACTCCATTTCATTCTGTATTGTAACCTATCATGGTGACTAGAGGCATATCAGTGTACTACAGGTCTTAGGTTTGATTGACTTACATATCAATTTCTGATATCTTACCCTTCAGAACTAACATCCCACTGCCTGACCTGATGGAGTCTGTCTGTGTAGGCCTGGGGGGGTTACCCATAGCCATCATTCAGAGGCCTTGGCACGGCCTTTGTTTGTGTTTATCTATACCTGTCGTGCTGGCTGAGACTGTTGGGTTTGTGAACCTCCCTGACTGGCAAGTGTGTGTAATATGGACACACATGTGGCCCAGCACATTTCCTGCAGTGGGTTTTATCACCATGTGTAGTACTGGCTACTACAGTGACACCAGTATTTGTTACAGATCACATGCTGCCAGCATAGGTGTTTACTATGTTCTGGCATCCCATTCAGCCACCCAATTCCCTTGCATGCTCACATCCATACCATAGATACAAGTAACAACACATACTACTCCATTCGGCAATTGGTAAGAAGAGTGACTTACCTTGTGGGTGTGCCAGTATTTCTACTTAGGACTGGGGGCACACCTGACTGTTACAATGTGTCTACATTGGATTGGGAGGGCACACCAGACTGTTACTACATTTCTACATAGGATTGGGGGTGGGGAACACCTGACTGTTTCTACATTTCTACATAGGATTGGGGGGGCACACCTGACTGTTTCTACATTTCTACATAGGATTGGGGGGGTGCACACCTGACTGTTTCTACATTTCTACACAGGATTGGGGGCACACCTGACTGTTTCTACATTTCTACATAGGATTGGGGGGCATATCTGACACTTGTGCACATTTGCTATGACTGTACTACTATGTCAGGTACTCCATTTCATTCTGTATTGTAACCTATCATTGTGACTAGAGGCATATCCGTGTACTACAGGTCTTAGGTTTGATTGACCTACATATCAGTTTCTGATATCTTACCCTTCAGAACTAACATCCCACTGTCTGACCTGATGTAGTCTGTCTGTGTAGGCCTGGGGGGGGGTTACCCATAGCCATCATTCAGAGGCCTTGGCACAGCCTTTGTTTGTGTTTGTCTATACCAGTTGTGCTGGCTGAGATTGTTGGGTTTGTGAACCTCCCTGACTGGCAAGTGTGTGTAATATGGACACACATGTGGCCCAGCACATTTCCTGCAGTGGGTTTTATCACCATGTGTAGTACTGGCTACAACAGTGACACCAGTATTTGTTACAGATCACATGCTGCCAGTATAGGTGTTTACTATGTTCTGGCATCCCATTCAGCCACCCAATTCCCTTGCATGCTCACATCCATACCATAGATACAAGTAACAATGCATACTTCTCCATTCAGCAATTGGTAAGAAGAGTGACTTACCTTGTGGGTGTGCCAGTACTGAGGATGGTGCTGGAGGGCTGCCTATGTCGGATGCACATAGTACACTCCCTATACATGGGTGAGCACAGGTAGTGTCATGTTTGGCATCCCTTTTTACTGTATGTGTGAGTCAGGGAGAGGTGTCATTCCCTGGGTCCCTCTTGTGTCAGTGTATGTGCTATGCATTGCCTCTTTGCCAAGGTCAGTGCATACTGGGCATGCCTCCTTCTACCTACTGGGGCAAGCTCAGGTTGTTCCTCCTCTGAGTCACTCTGTGCCTATGCAGGCCTTGGCAATGCTGGGGGGCTGTGTGGCCCTGCCTTATGCTGTTCCTGCTGCAGCTGTTTCCACAGGATCATACTGTGTAGCATTGCACATACGATGACAATTTGAGTACATGTAGCTGGGGAATACTGCAAGGCTCCACCAGATATATCCAGGTACCACTGGAACCATGACTTGAGCATTCCAAACACACACTCTATTATAATTCTGGTCTGTGCTTGTGCCTCATTATGGAGTTCTTGTTCGGGTATGTGTGCATTTCTGATGGGTGTCATCAGCCACGGCTCCGGTGCATAACCGGCATCCCCCACTAGGTGACCGTGAGGGATGTCCCCATCAGCAAATCTCTGGTACAGCTATATCAAATGCCAGATGTGGGAATTGTGATAGCTTCCAGGGCAGCCAGCACACACATTCATTATTATGTCCTGGGAGTCACACACAACCAGGCAGTTGATGGAGGGGAAGCCCTTGCGGTTGATGTAGGCCATACCTCGCTCACCGGGTGGTGCTTTGATGCATATGTGCATGCAGTCTATAGCACCCACTACCTCAGGGTATTCTGCTATTTGGTGGAAGAGACGCATATTGTTGGCCAATGCCTCACGGGTGTTGGGGAAGTATACGTGCTCACCGGCATGTGCTGACATGGCATCCAGGAACTGGTGGAGTACCCTGGATGCTGATTCCTGTGAGATCCCCATGATACATCCAGGAACTGGTGGAGTTCCTTGGATGCTGATGCCTGTGAGATCCCCATGATATCCCCAGTTGGCCTTTGGAAGGTACTTGTGGCTAGTATTCTTAGGCCTACACATACCTTGGTATCCACTGGGATGAGTTCCCCTCTGTTAGTTCTGTGTGTCAGGTGTGGCTGGCACAGCTCAACAATTTGCTGTAGGAGGTCCCTGTTCACCCTATAGTGCTCCACTATCTCCAGCTCATGTAGCCCCTGGTAGGTTACCCTGGGTCTGTACACTCTTCTCTGTCTCCTCACTGTGGGTTGGTCAACAGCATTCTCAACCTAATCACCCTCAGCCTCTTCTACATGTTGATGTATGATAGCTACTTCAGCCTCTATCATTTTGTTGTTTGTTTGTTAAAATTTCCCCACTTGTATACAACGGTGGTGTAGAGTATGTGGGAAAACCCAGAGGGAAAGGTGTTTGCATAGTTTATAGTAGTGTTCTGGGCTGGGCTGGTCTGCTGCCTGTGTAATTGGCTGATTCTGATACATTTCACCTGCCAGCTATGCTAGCTCTCCCTGATTACCTTCCTACTGCTGTTTTCCCTTCCCATTGCCTTCCTGTTTAAGCCCAGGGGCATGCCGCACAAACAGTGCTCAAATGTGCACAGAGCTGCTATTTCCTGGTTTACTTTTTTTCCTTTAAAACCTGGTGTGCGGCACACACACCCACTTAGGCAATGTAAAGAGTGCTAGGCAGCCTCAGACACAGACCCTTGCTTAGTTCTGCTAAGCTAAGGGCAAACTCGAGCCACAGGGCTCCAATCCACTTACAGTATGTCTGACACCCCCCATGATGTCAGCTAACTCCTAGGCTTGCACCAAGCTATTTCTGCTCTTACACTGTTGGGTGCTGACTAGCATTGAGGGGAAATCTGGGATTCAGTATCATTCACCTCATTTGCATAGGATTGCCTGCTGATGCATAGTCACAGGCCCCACACTAAGCCTCCCCCTTAGCAACCACTATTCACTGGCCATGTTGTCTTCTGCCTGCCATTGAGTATAATGGCAAAATACTGATTTTGGTTAGAATGCTTATTTCAGTTTTTTCTTTTTTCTTTTTTGCTCGATTCCATTTGTGTGCTGCTGCCCTACACTTAAACAGCCGAAATCGCCTAAAAAAATAAAAGTTATTTATTTTTTTTTTTAACTGTTTTCCATGCCAGTGGCCATATAGCTGGCCATTGGCATGCTTTACACGTTATATACACCCTTTATTTGGAGCTGTCATGGCTCAGTTTTATAGTTTGCAGAAATATACTCGGTTACTAACCAAGTACATTTCTGCAGATTATATTAGCCCTGCACGGCTGGCTGACAGCTTCCTGGATTGCAAATTCACCTAATTTGCATGGATTTCACCTGCAAATGGGGTAATTTGCATACAGGAGATGAGTCTATGCAGGACTAGTGCAGGAGTGCTCGTGCACATCCCTGCAGCTTATTCCTGGATCGCACGGCGGACATATTGCCTGGTGGAGCTCCTGCACCAGTCCTGCACACCGTGCAGGGCTTGCTGAATCTGAGGGATTGTCATTTTCCATTTTTAATTATTCCACATTCCCAACTCCCAGTCCATAATCATCTTTCATCATAGATTTTAGTAGTGCCCACCACTTCTTTACATATTGTCAACAAATATTCTCTCAGTTCTTTTGCTCCCACTTCAGTTCTAAACTGAATCAAGATTCTTTTTTTTGTTTGTTTGCCTGAAAAAGGCTTGCACAACATATTCTGACCATGGAAAGGCGGCTTTCTTTTTTCTATAGGCCCCCAGAAAGTTTTCCATAACCTGGCCAGTTAAAATAAAACCAGTCACAAAACATTTCTATGTTAATTAAAATGAAAGCTCTTACCTCTTCAGCTTTTGCTCCAAAAGGTTCAATATCATTGTCCCATACCTCTGTTCAGGCCTTTTTGTTTTTTACTTCTCATCCAAACAACATATTTTTCTTTACTTCCTTCATCTCTGCCTTTTCCTTAGCTCCTTCTTTCTCCATTTGAGCACAGGACTTTTTTTTCTAGAACCTTCTCTGGTTATTTTTCCTTTTCTTTTTCTCCTTCTTCTATTTTTTTCCAGAATGTCACTCCAGGATGCAGCAGTTTCACTTTCTGGATCACTCTGGCTAATTAGCTCCTCCAGATACTCATCCCACAACCCTCCTGATTGGAGGGTTGAAAAAATAAAATTTTCTGCCATTCTGCCATTTCAAATAGATTTTTCTGTAAAATTTCTTCTGAATCCATCTCCACTACTGCATTTAGCTCCATCTCCTTCCCAATCTCCTCACTATCAGCAAAGTTATTTTCTGCTCCCACATCACGTGAAAACATTTCTGGTAGCGACTGTACCATTTTTTTCTTTATTTTTCCACACATTTAACTTCCAGATTGCCTTGGCTCTCAGCAGCCATGTTTTCTCTCTGTTCCTCCTGGCTGTCTCTGTGCCTGGACAGGAAACAGGAAGTCAGGATGTGTAACAACCAATTTCTTCCCCCTACTGCAAAGAGTAGGGGAAGTTCCCTGATGCCCTGGCCAAATTTTTCCTGCTAATATAAATACGACCTTGGGCCTCCCCTGAAAAGAGGACACTTGCCCAGTGGGACTAACACAATCAATAAAGAAAAATAAATAAATAAATTAGCTCTGTGCAGTGATGGCATTGTTTCTGAGGTTTCTTGCATAGTTAACGAAAGCTTTATGGCTGTCTTTTGGCTGGGTGGCTATTTTAACCTTATATATAGCTTTGGTTGATTTGATAAAGGACTGGAGTTCCTTGTTATGTTTAGCAAGAGCATTTTTGATATATTGATAGTCATATCCATTATTGAACGCAATTACTTCTTTTCTTTTATTGCAGAACCTGTTTATATTTGAATTCTACCACGTGTTTATTTTTAAATTTGTTATTGTATTTGCTTTGGAGGTGGACAGATGCACCTATGCAGCTATTCGCATATGCATAAAAGCTGGAAGTAAAGGATTCCACATGCATCATGGGTCATCAGGTTGGGGGTAATATTGAATCTCAATAGATCATCACTCAGTTTTCATAGATTAGCCTTTGTATAATCTCTGTATTTGAGGATGCTACTGGCTTTAATTTTATCATGAATGTGACTGATTTATAGTCCATTTTGATAATGGAGATAGTTCAACTGGTTATGAACAGAACTCTGCAATATTGTTGGGGATGAAATTCAGAATTTTGTCTCCCCTACTTAGGGTGCAGACTATGTGGCCCAGAGAGTTTGTATTTATAAAGTCCAGAAATTGCTAGGTAAACATGTTGGGGGGGTGTATATGTTTCCCACTTCATGGAGGGGTAATTGGAGTCCCCTAGGAGAATTGTGTTGGGCCTAGTGCATTGGGACACCTTAGTACTCAGGTCATACATATGGACCAAGCGGGACACAGAGGGGTCCTATAGTTAGCTATGATATGATAAATGTTATTTGTAAATGATATGTTGGATGTGCAGGAGTTCCAGGTCATTATCCTGTCTAATAATCCTAGAGATGATATTAGAGACACTGCTGCTTTTATAGAATGCAGTATGCTGAAAGTGTGGTAGGTTTTTAAACCCTGCACTGATGTGATGCTTTTCATGGTCTTGAACCAGGTCTCCATGATTATGAATATCTCAAAGCATTTCAGTGTAAGCATTGTCTTTAAGGAGGGAAGTGTTTTTTGTTGAGGTTCCTAGCACTGAAGCAGCAATATTTTCACCCTGAATTATTTTGCATGCACTTTCATCAATCAGTGCTGAAAGGTAAAGGAAAAAATGAATGCACATTTTTGCTTTTCCACTACTAGAACCTGGATGCCTAAAACCTGATGATCAATGATGAAAACTAATGCCCCCTCGAAAAGAAAAAAAAAAAAACAAGGACAAAAAAATTAAACTGTAAGCACTTTTTGCAAAGCGGCAAGCCCCCTGTACCATCTAATGTGAAAGGCAACCCCCCCCATATCCACCAAATGTGTGTGTGTGTGTGTGTGTGTGTCTGTATATATATATATATCTATATATATCTATCTATCTATATATATATATATATATATATATATATATATATATATATATCAATGTTCCTTTCATCCCATCGCCAAGTTGACTTGTCGAACTTCAGAAAGCTGGTACAGCTGAGGATATGAGAATTTACCCTTTCCCTGCTGTATTGCAATCTCAAAATTGGCACACACACACACACATGAATCCCATCGCCAAGTTGACTTGTTGAATTTCAGAAAGCTGGTACAGCTGAGGATATGAGAATTTCCCCTTTCCCTGCTGTATTGCAATCTCAAAATTGGTACACACACACACACACACACACACACACACACACACACACACACACACACACACACATACAAAATTAGCAGGGGTGTGGGGGGGGTGGAAAAAAGTAGATTTTGTTTTTCTTTGAATCTTTGTACTTGAAGTGTTGTGTATTTGAATGTTTGCAATTCAAACAGTTTTGAGTGTGACAGATGTTCAAAGTTTTGATACTTCGACTGTCTGTAATACACTCACACACACACACACACACACACATATATATATATATATATATATATATACACACACACATATATATATATATATATATATATATATACATATATATATATATATATATATATATATATATATATGTGTGTGTGTGTGTGTTTGTGTGTGTGTGTGTGTGTGTGTGTGTGTGTGTGTGTGTGTGTGTGTGTGTGTGTGTGTGTGTGTGTGGGATGAGGGGGGTCTCCGTGCACCAACTCTGCAGTTACACAAGCATAAAGAGGGGAGAAATCTTCCAAAACAAGGGAATCACTGCTGGCACACATATAGAAACTACAGCAGCACTGATTTTCAATAGAAAACAGCCAACAGCATCTTGATTCTCAGTGTTTTGTATTTTGGGCACCTGATGGTCAAAGAACAGTAGCAGAATAATGCATCGAGAATCCTATTTTTATGAGTAAAGTAGTCAGAACTTTTTAGCTACTCAATATTTTATGTAGCTTTAATGGACACAAAACTGGTCCTATCTAGATATACCTAAAAGTTTCTCATGTCAGCTGGTTGTATCCATTTCAAATGCGGTGCAGAATAGTTTAGAATAAATTTTGCTCTAGTAATCATGGAATGAATTATTCAGCTTGCTATCTGTTTTTAATTTCTTTGCTCTTCAGAAAACCTTTAAAGCTATTTTAACCAGTGCTAGACTGTCATGCATTGGCTGACCTGCACTATACACCAACATTTATGCAAGATAGATAAGAAATCCACTTAGTACAGAAAAGGAATAGAAATTATTTTGAACTTTATATTATTTTAAGAAACTGAACCAAATGTCCCAGATGAACCCAGAAAACATGTCCTTGTAGAATAAATAATTTCGTGGCTTTACAATAAAGTTGAGAAATTGTCATGTTATTATAAAGCACTCAGAACAAATTAGCCACACCTACTAAAAAGTATCCTGGTCTCACCCCACATCATGGTAGAACAATATAATATTTTTTCTGCTGAATTATGTTGCAAACATCTCCACAAACTTTCCTCAAACAATCACATTTAATATGCAAAAGGAATTTGCGCATTATAGAGTTTTCATTTCTATCAAACTTCTAGTAAATTTAAGTAACGATAGGTTATTTTATAATTGCTAAAGAGACAGCTGCAATAACATTAGCAAAAAAAAAAAAAATTAAGAGCTAATGCATTGCATAGCTGACTATGATATGCTTCTTCTAAATATTAGTGTAGGATATGATCTCAACATAAGCCTGGTGATGAGAAGCATAAATTAAGTAAGGATTTCTCATGGGGTTAGATTAACAGATTGATCAGACTAATCATACAATAAGCTGACAACAATGATATAGGAAAGCGGGTCTATGTTACCATATCGAATGGTAACAATGTCGAATGCTCATATTAGTGAAAACACACGAGAACGAACTTGCTATTGAGGGGGGCGGCACCCCCCCACTAAATATATATTCCAACTCAGAGGTCGCACTACAGTGAGGAAAGGGCAAATATCCCAATCCTCACTGTACCACGGCCCCAGAAAAACAAGCTCGTTCTCATGCATTTACGCTCATATGAGTGTTCGACATTGTTACCATTCAATATGGTAATGTAGACCCTAGGAAAGCAAATGAGTGTTATATTTTTGTATCTGTGTTCTTTAAAACACTCTCACATCAAATATGAATGTAGGGGGCAGATATCATATATGTTATCCTGATGCACTGAATGGTTAATGAACATTCTTCCCAGTCTTATCTTCCTCTATACATATAAACGGAGTAAGTTATATCCAGAATTTGTCTATTAACTCACTCATTATCTTATAAGTATAGCTGAGACAGTTAAGGCTACAATGTTTTAAGAAGCATCATCTTGTAGTACTGAGTTGGATTCTCTCAGTTCCTGCTTGCAGACTTTATGATTCTGAATTAGCCACTTAACCAGACAGTACTTCCTGATTACCCCTAAAAAGTGGCTTCAGCTTAGAGGACTAATACAAAACCAAATAAAGACATAAAATCTGTCATGTCTCTGCTGACTTGATTGCTGTGACAATTTTCCACTAAGAATAACATTTTTGTTAATAAAAAATCCCATAGGAGATGCATATAGAATCCCAAAAAGGGAGACTGAGGAAAAAAATCTGTAGAAATTACTTACAAATCTGAGTTTCAGAGGTTCATATGTTTATACTAGGTTAATGACCAATGGGGTCTTTTAAACCCTAGCTGTGCAACCAAATCCAGTTTTGCCCCAAGTTCCTTGGTCACCTATGTGGTCAGGTATATTACTAAAGAGGTTAATGTAATGTGGGGGTATGTGTTGGTATATTGGGTATGGCGTATATTGGCGCGGGATTAATTTATTTTTTGTTGACCTCTGTCCATCAGAGACATGGGGGCCTGACGGGGGAAATATTGTGATTTCCCACCCAATGATCAAGGTTTATTTTGAATAGGGTCAGACATGAGCTCTGCTTTATGTAGACGGGGAACTTATCGCATAGTGCAGGGATCTATTGAGACTCATATAAGTCTCTCTGGCATGTTCTGGTCATGCTGCAGGCAAAGTACAGGTCCAAATATCCATCAGCGCTAGATCTGAAGATGCCTTATATGCCAGGCAGAGATCATCTCTCAGTAACCTGTAGAAGACTAAGTACTGAAATAGGACCATAAGCTGATCTGTGTAGGACAGGGTATTCATATCTTGGATTCTCCTGTTGAGGAACCTTTGAGGGCATTCCAAGTGTTGCAAGTGACTGGTTAGGTATGTGCCAAAGACAGCACTGTACTCAATGATGTGTCTGATAAGGACTGAGTAGAGCAGTACTATATCTTCTTTGGATTTTGATACCATACCCCTGACTATGAGCTGGGCAACATAGAATGATTTTCTTATTATCTTGGCTATGTGTTGGTTGAACACCAGATTACTGTCTACATATGCTCCCAGATCACCAACTATCCGGTCAACTCATAGGGGTGTTTTATCAATGAAGGTATTAGCTTGGGTGAATGGTTTCCCAAAGGGTAGTTTAATGGATTTGTTTGTATTGAGTTTTAATTAGTGACTTTACACTAGTTATTTATTTGTGTTAGATCCTGTTGTGGGATGTTGGTATTGTGCGGGGAATCAATGATACCTTCCAATTTGCAATAATTTGTGAACTTGGTGAGGCAGAGGCCTTTGACATTAGCCTTGATGTCTAAGAAGTAGGTGCTAAACAGGAGTGGGCCCAACATGGAGCCCTGGGGCACTCTGCTGGTGACTGGTCTCTTAGTAGAGGTGGTCTTACTGATTCTGACTTCTTGGATCATATCGCTGAACCAGCTGGCAATCCAGTGAGCTATGTAAGGATTTCTGCCTAGTTCTGAGAGTCTGTCAACAATATTTGAGTTGGGTATTGTATCAAATGTCTTGGCCAGGTCAAGGTTGGTGGTATGCACAGTTTTAACCTCATCCATAGCTATGGTGACCCTCTTGAAGAAGTCTATCAGGTTAAGTAGGCAAGACCTTCCATTAACAAAGCCAACATAGGCTAGATCAAGTGTCTGTAGGTTGCCAATGTCCTTGTTGATCATTTCCATGATAATTTGCTTCATGGCTTTATATATTAGACTTTTCAGACTGATGGGTCTGTAGTTCCTGGGGTCAGTAGATGGTCCATTCTTATAAGGAGTGATGACTGTTGAGGCCCTCCATTCACCTGGCATGTAACCTGTTTTGAGGCTGAAGGTACAGCATGTCTCAAGTGATCTTGCTAGGTCATGTTTCAGGCTATTTAGGGGGCAGCTCTGGATATTTCTGAGGTCCATTGAATTAGTGTTTTTGGCCTTAATGAGCATCTGTAGGACCTGCTCCCTGTTGATATTCAGGGAGGACATGCTAGAAGGGATTTCACAGGGGGATGTGAGAGGGGGGCAGTGGGGGTGAAGTTGAGCTAAATTTATCAGCCAGTAGATTTGCTATGTCATGCTGGTCAGGGATGGTTGTGCCATTTATGTCTAGATCTGCACACTGCTCAGTCTTACCTTTAAGGTTTCTTACATAGTTGAAGATGACCTTGTGATTGTCCTTAGACTGTTAGGCTATCCTTTCCTGATAATTATCCTTGTTAAACTTTATTAGCTCTCTTTGTTTCTTGTTTCTTGAATCACAGAGCTCTTGTCTCTATGAGAGTTTGCTCCTTTTGATTTTGGCCATGACTTTTATCTTTTGTTATATAACCTGTTAAGGTAAGGATTCCACCAGTGTGGTTTGTTTTTGGTGTTAGATCTGGACTTACTTCTGGTAGGTACAGCAGCCTCATTGCAGCCATTTACATGTTTGTACAGGGTTTCTGTGAATAATTTTGCATTGGTAGTAGTGTTGTTGGGGTTTGAGGGAGCAGTGAATTTTGACAAGTTGTCACATAATAGGTTGTGCTTTGCTTTAGAATAGTTCCTAACTGTTATAGGTTTAGATGGGTTTCCCGGCTTGATTTTTATTTTAAGGGAGACAGCTTTGTGGTTCAACTTCACCAGTGAGGATGTGACTCAAGAAGAGGTGCAGCGCTCTCCCATGTTGGTAAGCACTAGTTGCAATATGTTTGATCCTCTGACTGGAGATTGTATTGATCCAAGGTGTTTGTATTGATAAAGTCCAGGAAACATTGCGCTTGTGAATGACAGGCAGTATACATTTCTGAGTCTACAGAGGAGTAGAGTCTTCCATGAATTGGGTATTTGGTTGGATGATGAGCACCTCTAATAGGGCTAGACAAGAGCTGTGAGCCTTACTGGCCATGTAGCTGGCCAGGACATGATAGGGTACCTTGCCTATGGAGATCTAGACATGGATGAACTCCAGGGCATCATTCTGTTTAACCACTTTGGAGTTGTATTTGCTGCTAATAGTGATTGAGGCACCTCCACCTATAGCCACTGTCTGTGCTGATGTTGGTCTAAATGCACAGAAGGCACTGCAGCCTTCTACTGCTGGAGTACTTTTTGTATCTTTAAACCAAGTCTAAGTAACAGCAAAAATGTCTACATTCTCCAGAGTGAGAAGAGTTTGTAGGGTGTGGAGTTTCTTGTTTCGGCAGTATAGCATTGAGCAATAACATATTAAGGTCGCTTTGAGTTTCTTTGCTATATTGGTAGTTTCATCATTTTGATATCACCTGAAACAGGATCTAAGGGGATGGATAACATTTTAGTCAATATCCAAAAGCTCAGGTGAGACCATCCTTGGCAAAGCAAAGTGATCTGTTAACCATGTCATGTCATGCTGATAGATACTGAAATTCCTGAGAGGACACCAGAAATTAGCTAATTATTAAAATCAATAACTTTCTGTTCATACTGTGCCATCATCCTTATTGAAGATAGAATGCTGCTCAATGCAAGCCATGTGCCTGTCTGTGACACATATTCAGAGAGATCCATAGTGTCTGTTTTCATATACTACAGTGAGGTATACCTCAGGTGATTTACACCCACATGGACTATGGTAGAATCATATTGGTACTTGTGGCACAGTGACTTGAGTGGGTGTATGGAATTGTGGATCTTAGCTCCAGATAGACAACTAACTGTAATCTTCTCCTTATCCATTTGGTGAGAGAAGTACCTTTGTGTTGCATAATAGAACCCTACATGACAAGAGTACTAGGAAAAGTGTTCATTTGTCTTTTGGGAATTGTTCTTGGGGTATCATTGGTTGTAGGTTTTGATTTTGTTTTAGCAATTGCTGAGCATAGGTGTTGCAATTTGATGACTTAGGGGTCTTTGAGATTTGGAGAGGTTTCTTTTAAGTATCTCAGCATAAGAAGGTCTATGTGTGTGGTAAGTGGTATGTGTGAAGGATGTATAGTATGTGTGTTCTTGACAAACTTGTTTGTAAGTGAAACATTTGCCTCCAAGGAAGTTATGTATGTAGATCTCTCACATTACTATATTAGTTTGTTCAAGGATTAAAAGGTTGTCTGAGTACATGAGACAATTGCTACATTGTCTCAGGATGCCCATATCTACTAAACTGGCCACAGAAACTTTAGGAAATAACAAATCCATGTTGCCAGGACCTGTTTTAGGGTTAGGCTATTATGTTTTAGGGTTCTGGTTTTAGAGGAGTCACTTGAGTGGTGCCTAGGGTGAAGATTAGATATCAGATAGTGCTATGAACGTAATGCTGTTTGATGCTCTAACTAGCTGCCCTAAGCTTAGCTTCATGAAAAATTTCTATGTTATGGGTTAGTACTAGCTTTATAGGTTTGCTACTATACAGGGTTCTGCTAATCACCACTAAGTGTTGAACAGCTCCATGAAAACATGCCTAATTTATAGCAGACAGGAAAAAAAGTTGCAAACTAACTCTCACACCCTCTGGCCAATAAACAATTACACTTTGAGTTCCCTGGAGTGCTTCTCAACTCAAGACAACAGGTAAGCATCTCCTGCAACAAGATGGTTAATTCTGGGACCTCTTAATGTGAAAGTACAGCAAATGTAGCTCTCAAATGCAGATTAACACCCAACTAAGTTCCCAAAAAGCCTTTTGACTGATGAAACAATCTCATTTTAAGCCTCCATGTGGGCTTCCCAACTCGAACTGACCAGTCTACTTTACTACTGCTACTAGAATTGCAGTCCCAGTCTTCTTAATGTAAAAACACACGTTGGTTATCCATAAGTGAAAGGCATCAGAAACAAATCAAGCAATTAGCTACAAGTAATTCTCACTTTATGCCTCCCTGTGTGCTTCCCAAATCTGACTGACCAGACCATTTTACTACTGCCACTAGAATAGCAGTATCAGTCTTCTTAATGTAAAAACACACTTTGATTAGACAAAACTGAAAAGATATGAAGTAGCTACAAAAAATAATTGCCCTTTTAAGACTCATTGTGTGTTTCCCAACTCAGAAAGACCAGGCACTCTCACTAGAATTGCAGTGCCAGCCTTCTTAATGCAGAAACACACTTTAGTTAGCCAAAAATGAAAAGGTATCCGAAACAAATCAAATAACTAGCTACAGCAAGTAGTTCTCACTTTAAGCCTTTTTGTGCATTTTCCAACTCAGAATGACCAGGCTACTACTACTGCCATTAGAATAGCAATCCAAGTATTCCTATTGTAAAAACACGTTTTGGTAAGCCAGAAGTGAAAAGGTACCATAAACAAGTCTAACAACTGTCTACAAGGAATTGCAAAATGACTCAAAGGGAGACGAGTTACCTTTTACAAGTAATTCAACTCATGGATATAGAAATGCAGTATAATGTAGAAACACAATTTTACCACAAGTACAAATTAAGCTACAAGACTAAGGAACCCAGAACACGCTAAAAATTTCAAACAGATAACTTTTTTGGCGAAAACATGGAAAAAAAGCAAAACAGTACAAAGAAGTATCACCACACAGGTCACTATAAGAACAATTTAAATATTTAAGCAGAAATGAAATAAAATCTTCTTTTCTCTTTCTTTTTGATAAAAGGCTTGTTACTCACAGTTCAGGGCTTTTTACACCTCTCCAAATCTTGGCTTAACAGACCCTGGATGGGAGTAGCTCTGTACTGGATATAGCAAGCTAGTTAGGGAGGGATCCAATAAAATAAAGTCAATATTGGAGCTCTTTCGGAAACTTTAGCTTAATGTCTCAGTGTGGGATGGTACAAATACAAAAAAAAAAAAAACAGGGGAAGAGAAAGGCAATAGAATGCAACTTCTCTGACTACAGGTCAGTGACCCCAGGCAGGTAAGAATTTCAGAAACTTAAACATAATGTGTCATTGTGAGATGGGGCAGACACAAAGAACAGGGAAGAGAAGGCACTATAATGCAACTTAAAGGTAAATGATAACAAGAATATAAAAGTGTAAGAGGGAAACTGGAATATCTACACTGGAAAAGTAAAGAAGCACCAAACCTGGAGCAGAAAAACAATACTTTCACTACTGAAATGCTACTACAGGTTAAGGCACCAGACTATGCAGAAATTTACCAGTAACACTGTTGAAGGATATATGCAGTAATAACTCACTAAATATGGCTCAAATCTCAAAACAGTGCACACTTCTGCCACACCTGCGGATGAAACGGCAAAACTAATATCCAGCAGGGTTTGGAATACAGCTAGCTTTTACAAATAATTCTACTTTTGGAGCTAGAAGTACAGTATATCATAGAAATACAATCTCCCAACAGTAGCAAACCGAGATAAAAGAACAAACTAAAAAAATGCAGACAGATAACATTTTGGTTATAACATGGAAAAATCCGAACAGTACAAATAATTATTGCCACACAGGCCACCATAAGTGTGACTTAAATTTTTAAGCAGAATTGAAATAAAAGTTTTTTTTTCTTTCCCTTTTTGACAAAAAGATTATTATTCACAGTTCAGGGCTTTCCACACCTCTACAAGTCTTTGCCTTTATTAAGACACCATAAGAGACATGTAAATGTCCCCTAAGGGGAAAAAAATGATTCAACATGCTAATTGTACAACAACACTCAGATATTTAAAAATCAGGCCACAGGTCAAAAGCTATACTCTGCTGACCATAGACATGTTTCACTCTCACTTAAGCTTATAAGTATATCATAAATGGAAGGATAATTCAAAACAACATTAAAGAAAAATTGCTATCACAGAGATTTTTTTTTATTGGGTCTCATTTACAAAGCTTTACTCTTCCACGGTTCCCTTAACTTCTTTCAATTCAAATGTTCAGTGTAAACCGCAATAGTCACAATGAAAAAGAGATGATGCATTTATGAACTGATGATGTTTACCTTAAATGAGAGACACTATAAAGAGGGCATTGTTCTTTGTTTCTCAGCACAGATAAAAGACCTCCACTGAAGGAAAAACTTTCTTACAGATCTGGCAAAAATGCCCAGCATGTTATATCTATCCAGCTGACTATAGGAGACTGCTTGCTATTCAAACAATCACAATTTATTAGCAGGAATTATATATTTACTTAGTACTTTTTCATGATCTTAAAGCAGCAGAGTATGAGTCTTTTTTTCTTTTAACAACTCCATTTGTAGACAGTTGTTTCATTTTGTAATCTTGTCACATTAGAATGCTTGAGGAAAAAAGAAAAAGCAAATGGAGCATGCAGCTAAAAGTGATAAAGAAAAAAGAGAACCAACTACAGTTTAGCATTTGCTTTCATTCTCTATTTTATGTAATTACAGCTCACAATACAGCTGTTTTTGTACCTACATGTTTGGTTTCATAGATTTTATTTGTTATTGTAGGAGCAGGCTAGTTTCCTCAATGATTTGCAGTAAATGCTCAAAGAGTTTGCATCGCCCAATAGCCCTTATCAGTTTAGAGTCATTCTCATGTCATCTGGTATTCCACAAATATGTCATCTACAGATCTCCACCATCCCTGACACCTTTTAATATACAATTATTTGTCTGCATTCTTCTTGTTTGTTATATATTCTTTATTTCATTGATTTATTTTCATTTGACCATCTTTATTTTCCTTTTTACACTTTTTCATCATGGTTGTGATGAGACCTAAACTGTACCTATTACTTTATAACATACAGCACTGAAACAAGTATCTACATTTATCGTTGAACAGTGAATATGATGTGACAGTGACTTCATCTGCCATTTACATAAATACAATAGAAAATACTACTTCTTCATCTGGTAACTCCTCCCAATCATGGCTTCAGTCTTTAATTCGAGGGGAACTCTTCAGCTGGGCCCTAAACTTAATATGTCACCAAATAAAATATCAGATATTGCTTTGATGATTTCCATATTATTCTAATTTATAAAAATATATCAGAAGAAAAAGTCATGCTACTTAGTTTTTTTATAGCTGTTTTATTAATAATAGTAGCTTATGCTTTAACCTTTACATAGCTTCATAGGTAAATATTAGACTAGCTACCTTTGTGGGCCATTTTAAGCTTAGCCAATTTCCCTTTCATTGCTCAAAATAACATATCCCATTTGGTTATAGATTAGCCTTACCCATCCCATGGTTGATAATTATATATTACTTCTAACGAAAATAACTGTGATCATACCATAGGTAATTTTCAGGGACCCGTGCATGGGATAAAACATTTAGGAGCTGCCTCTGTTAAATAGTAGTACAGGGGGCAGTTTTGGGGTATATTTTGCTTTTTTCTTCCATAGATCTAAGTTGCACTGGAATATGGACAGGAATGATTTGTTTTATGTGGATAAGGAGTCTGTTCCACAGCAGCCATGTCTTCTGCAAGATATACCTGTCCCTCCAAACTGTTCTGTTGATGTTAGAGAAGATGCTAAGATACCTAGACAGAGTATTTCTGATGCCATTTGACTGCTGATGTGTAGTAAATCCATCAGTAACTGGTTGAAGGATGTCTTGTATACCAGTCAAAGGTCACCTCTTAACAGTCTGTAGGATACCAAGTATACTGATAGGACTTTGAGTTCATCCACATAGGATATGTTGTTTAGGCCTTGTATCATTTTATTAAGGTATTTCTGTGGTGTTCCAGTTGTTGCATGTGTTTGGACAGATACATACTAAAGAGGGCATTATATTCAATACATTCATATTAATAAAATCTCTCCTACTTTTAATGAGTTTCATTAACTGAATCCTCCAGTTTCATTAAAACTGCTACTAGTCTGTGCTACAAAATGCTTGAAATCATAATTTAGTTCAGTAGAACTTAACAGAACTCTGATTGTGTGTGTGTGCTGTGTGCATGTGTGTATATATGTATATATATATATATATATATATATATATATATATATATATATATATATATATATATATATGGGTTCACTACATAAGACAGAAAACCCATAATACCGACACCCATAATCCCGAGAACAGATACCCGAAAGACGAAAAGACCGGAAGACAAGAAGGACGAAATTTAAAATCCTGAACACTACACTAAATAGACACCACACACATGCACATACACACACCGTCACCCAAAACACAAACACACAAACCTACACTACATACAAGAAGGGAGGGCAAGCACCCCTGCACCCCCATGTGGGGGACTGCACCCCCACACCCCACATACTTAAATATTGTAACTCCAAGGTCACACTACACAGACAAATGCACAAAAACACTACCACACACCTAAATTCCCCTCGCACACACACACATCACAGTCACAACACACACTTACACACACACACACACACACACACACACACACACACACACACACACACACACACACACACACACACACTAAAGTCCCTAACCAACACACTCAAACATGGATACTTACCTGACCTTCCACCAATCCATTCACAAACCGCAACACCAGAAGTGCTACTTCAACATCTTTGAACTTCGGGATTTTGAAATTCACATTTCTGGTCTTTCGGTATTTAGGGGTTTCAGCTATCTGGTCTCGAGATTTTGAAATTCGATGTTTCAAAATTTCGAGATTATGTAGTGACCCATATATATATATATATATATATATATATATATATATATATATATATATAGTGTGTGCGTGTGTGTGTTTTCAATGGCAGATATTCCATGACTAATTTACATTTCATGCTGTCTGAATGAAGAAAATGAAGTGGAAAAAAATTGGAAACAGCAGTTTATATCATAGCAGTCCTGAATTTCAGCAACATTATAAACCAGCACAAAAATAATGTCAGCCTGATATGTTCTCTATTCTTATATTTATTAAAGGCATTTGACACTGTGTTCCATCAATATATTCTTAATGAACTTTCTTCCCTTAGCCTTACCCAGACCTCTGTCTCATGGTTTCATAGCTATCTGACTGACAGGCAGGAAGCAGTCAAACGGAAACAAAATCTCTCCTCCTTTCTACCAATCACTGTCAGCTTCCCACAAGGAATAAATATTAGATCCCCTCAAATTAAATTTTTTTACAAACACTCCTAAGCAATACCAACACGAAACATAATCTTTGGAAATAACCTCATTCAACAACACAAAAACTGCAACCCAAACTAAAGTTTTGTGTGTTCTAAACTGACAATAACCACATATCTGACAACACATATTGCTAGTCATTAGAAATACACCAGAAACTCTGCTCCCTCTATAGAATCAAACATTACTTGATGGACACTCCAAGACAAACACCTACATCTTCCATCCCTGTTATATGCCTCACCTATTCTTATAAACCTCAATACTACAGTTAGAACTAAACTCCCCACCTGTTATGATAAGGAATCCAAAGTTTCTGCCAGCCTTATGTACAGGATTCATCATTGCAGAGCCCTGAAACAACTAACCTGGCTTGAGCTGCCCAACTATTTAACATACATGCAACTTATTAATGCCAACAGTCTTATACATGGAACAGAAAAATGTCCAGCACTAAAAGATACCCTGCAGCACAGCTCTCCTTGTAGAGACTTTTGCTCAACCAATAAGCTCTTAGTAATTACAACAAAGTCTAATAACTCAACAGGTGACTCACTATGCTCTCATTATCTAAAACAGATCATGAAACTTTATACCTTCAAGCCCTTACAAAAACAATACTTAAACCACACATGGTTGCACATATACTCCTTAGTAGGTAACTCCATTTTCCTTTCATAGGTTCATAGGTTTATACTAGGCTAATGACCACCAGTGTCTTTACAAGCCTAGCAGTGCAATCCATCCCAGTTTTCTCCCCGAGTTCCTTAAACCCATATATGGTGGGTATGTTAGTAAAGAGGTAGTTAAGGATTATTTGGAGGGATACTTTAGTTGGGGATTAAGTTGCTCACTGTCCAACCTCTGTTTGTTAGTGTGACACTACCAGCCCAGCTAGATAGAATTTTGTAAATACTTCTATATCATTTGTGAATAGTAATATGATTTGCATGATTGCCTTAAAAAAATGTAAGAAAACTATATGTTCTGTACTGAACTTCAAGATTGTAACCACAGTGCACCCTGCTGGAAAAAAGCAGAAATGTCTATAAATTATACGCCAATGTAAATGCATGGTTTCATAGTAAAAGTTGGAATATACAGAGTTAACTTGCAAACTCTGAGAAAATAAAGAATTTTACAAGTGTGTTTACCAGAACTAGAAGACCAAATGTCTATAGGTGGAAATTATTTCTATTGTTTGAAATAGAGGTACTTACAGGTTTCCAAGGTAATTATTTTACGACTTCCAGTTTCTGGCAAGCTTCTAAGAGAGAATTGTCAGCTTCTAAGAGATAGGTATTTTTAATAGAGACAAGTAAAATTCTGTTGGTATCTGTTTAGCCTGGGAACTAGCGGTCTTTCGTGCATCCTTTGTGGACTTTTGGTAACTAGTTACAAGTATCAAATAGTGATGTCATCTAGTTAACCCAGCAGTAATGCATATTATTAACTTAAGAACTATCTCAGAGAGAAAGAGTGCTTTTTGTATTTTGTTCTGGACCTGTTAACAACTCGCCAGCACTTTGCCTTGCTCTGTAAGTAAGATATTTAGAACATAGTTTCTGTTATAGATAGGAATATAGCAAGATTAGTGTAGATGTTTTCTATATTTATGCAAGACTGTCCTACTATGTTGTTTTAAAGTATATCCTGTGTTTCTGAACTCTGCTGTCACTGTGTTGAGTTAATAGGTATTGTCTTGTGCTTTTATTATTTATTATTAAACATTTTAAACCTTTTAATTGTGTCTGGTTTGCTTACAAATATTTAAACTCTTAGGATACTTGCATGTATTTGGTGATACTGTATAGGCTATTCTAGAGTGGCCTATACAGTATCACCTTCCAATTGTGGCTGGTTTGCTTACAAATATTTAAGCTCTTAGGGTACTTGCATGTATTTGGTGATACTGTATAGGCCAATCTAGAATAGCCTTAAAAGATTGGTCACACTTACCATTTGGATAACAGTAACATTACACAGTGGAATTGGTAGCCCTTTGGGAGGGCTTTACAGTAGCTGATAAATAGGGGTTATGGTGGCAGTGCTAACTACCTTATGGTCTGGGCAGAAGGGGGATATAGCTAGTAAACCTCTGCCAGCTTTCTCCAGGTGTGTGCTTGTGTATAAATCAAATCTCAAAGTGTGTGTGTGTGTGTGTGTGTGTGTGTGTGTGTGTGTGTGTGTGTGTGTGTGTGTGTGTGTGAGAGAGCTACTTGGGTATGTACACAAAGCAGTGGTTGGAAGAGACAGTGCTGGGAGGACTTGGCTTAGAGCCCTAGCTAAGGTCTTACTGGGGTTTAGTCCAGATACAGACTTGCTGTATCCAGGACTGTTTCTGAGCTTCTGAGCCCCCTAAGCCTTTCTGTATTGGAGGGAAGCCTTCCAGCTTATCAGTGGGATTGGTAATCACTAGCTAGCCTATCTACCACAAAGGGAATGGTTTCTCACCCAGAAATTGTAGTTTATTGGCCGTTTGATAAATTTTTCCATCTCTTTTAACTTTCTGGTTTAAAATCTTACATTTGAGCTCATTTCCCACCTTTTCTGTAACTAGTTAAGTCAAGATAAAGATTTGCTGTATCCAAGACTGTTTGTAAGCTTCTGATCCCCCAAGCCTTTCTGTGTCAGAGGGAAGATTTCTAGCTTATCAGTGGGAGTGGTAAGCACTAGGTAGCCTATCTACCACAAGAGGAGTGGTTTCTGGTCCAGAAATTGTAGTTTATTGGCCATTTGGCCAATTTTTCCATCTCTTTTAATTTTCTGGTTTAAAATCCTAGATTTGCACTTGTTTCCAACCTTTCCTGTAAATAGTCATGTCCATATACAGATATGATGTATCCAAGACTGTTTGTAAGCTTCTGAGCCCCCAAGCCTTTCTGTGTTGGAGGGAAGACTTCTAGCTTATCAGCGGGCGTGGTAAGCACTAGGTAGCCTATCTTACCCTACAGATTTTCTGTATCCAGGACTGTTTGTAAGCTTATGAGTGGTACCAAAAAGTCTGCTCTTCAATTTTTCTCTTAGATCTGCTTGTTCTCTCCTCTCATGCACTTTTACTAGCTTATTAGTCTAGCACTTTACTAGACTTCTTGTAGCAATTATTGTAGCACACAAAAATGCTACCAGCACTAAATATTCTACAAGGAAACAACTCCAGTACTTATTATTAATGCTCACCCCTCCAGGCATGTCTAAAGTCAGTTCCCTGTGCATTCTCCTGTTAACCTTGTGAACTTGGGCATCCTGAGGCAATTCAGCAACTGCCTCATGTATACCTACAACCCTCTCTCCTTTCCTCCTAACACTCAGACTTGCGAGAGATGCACTTATATATCCAAATTGGAAGCCACACACTCTCCAGCCAAGACTGGAATAGTTGGTAAAGAGGAGATGGTCAACACTGGCACCACACTGCATGGAACATATAGCCTTTCAGAACACACACCAGCACTGCCTTCACATAAAAACACAAACCACACACCCACCTTCATGGTGGCTCTTAATATAAATCTAGCCAAACATCAGAGACCTCCAAGGCAGAAACATACTCCACCACCACAACACAACACTAATCATGAGAAACATAACTCTTCTAAACAGTGTGCCACTCAACCAAAGCCCCTAAGGCAAAACAGCATGCCCAACACACTAGTCATAGGTGACTCAATAGTGAGGCACAGTAATGTCCCACTCACTAGGTTGAAGAAGGAAAAAGTAACAGTCATCTGCCTGTCAGGTGCTAGGATCCATCACATAATGCATGTACTCAGGTCCCTGAACAACAGGTACAAATATGACTCTGTCATTGTATATGTGGGTGTGAATGGCCTGAGAAGTATCTCCCTGGACTACATGAAAAGAGACATAGAGAAGCTCTCGGATTATGTAGCCCATGTGGGTATGACCCTAGCCCTGAGCAGCCTCCTGCCATCACCCAGAATGATACCACAGTACAAGCAGAAAATGATTGATTTCAACAATTGGCTAAGTTTCTGGTGTCATTCTAAGGGAATCCAGTATCTGTCTGCCTGGGATGACATGACTGACAGACCTTAATGATTTGCCAGAGATGGTTTGCATCTGTCACCCCTGGGCTTCCAGGTACTGGCCAAGGCTCCTGGCACCCCTATAGTGCCTTTTTAGGCGGTGCTCCAAAAATCAAATTTCCACCATAACAGCTACAAACAAATGCAGTCTGAAGGTCATGCTGCTCAATTCTAGAAGTCTAAATCTCAAAATGTACTCACTCGAAGCACTCCTTAAACTGGCAAACATCGACATTTGTGTTGTAACAGAGACCTGGTTCAAAGCAGCAGAAAGCACCCCTGGACTACCAGGCTATAACTCATTCCACACCTTTCATCCCCAGAATTTGGATCGAAGCTACAAAGGTGGTGGTGTTTCCATATTCATAAAGAATGTGCACACCTCCAGACTGGTAGCTCAACATAACACTTCAAAGATACTTCAGGTGCAGCTAACACTGGGCAAGACAGCGCTTCAGGTCATAGCCTGCTATAGGTCCCCAACCATGTCCCAGGACTGACACTCCATGTTCCTAAGCACCCTGGAGAATATTAGGGTCCAACCTAACACTCTCATATTGGGCGACTTCAACTACCCCTCCATTATCTGGGTAAACTACTCATGTACCAATACACTTGCCCAACGCTTCATGGAATTCATTAATTCTACACCCTGGATCAGCTCGTTCTTACCCCCACTAGAGGTAGCAACATCCTTGACTTCATCATTACTAACATGGGCTACTCCTCCCTGGTTAGATATGACCACAAACAAATCACCTTGGAAATCCACATCCCCCCCGCCACAAAGGTAACCACCATGGAAAACTTTTCCAAAGCTAACTTTGTCTCCTAAAAACAGAGGTGGCTAACTTCATGGCACCTATGCAAATGGAGAATAGTTGCATAACCACTGACTCATACACCAATGCACTGCACAAACACGTACACAAATGCATGGATCTCACCATACCCAATAGAACCAAGATGGTCTCCTCCTAAAAAAGAAGCCAGTCTGGTGGTCCCCTGTCATAAACAAACTCTACAACAGAAAGAGGAAACTGATGTGGAATAAGCTGAAGTCCCAAGACTGGAAAAACTCCCATATCCGCCTCAAAAAAAATTGAGATCCCCCATCAAATCCTCTATAGCTAGGTATGAAAACAGATTTGCAGCAGATAGTAAAGACAACCACAAGGTCTTCTATAGTTATGTAAATAATCTCCACGACAATACCCAGATTTGCTCTGTGCTACTGCACAATGGTACCTCCTATACTGAGCCAACAGATATTGCCAATATACTGGCTGACAGATTCACTGCCAGCTTTACCCCTCTCTCCCCCACCAAAGGACAAATCATAAAACCACTAGATTGTCAGGCACTCAGTATTACTGCTGCACAGGTTAAAACAGCACTGTTCAAGGCCAAGAATGCAGCTTCTGTGGGACCTGACAATATCCCTGGCTGTGTTCTACATGAACTACAGAGTGAACTGGCACCTCACCTGTGTGCCCTGTTCAATCACAGCCTCACCTTAGGCTTTGTCCCTACCAAAAGATGCACTGCTACAGTCATCCCTCTCCACAAAGGAGGAGTGACTACAGACCCTGGTAACTATCACCCCATTAGCCTGACAAGTCTGATATGCAAAGCTACAGAATGCGTCATCATGGACCTAATAAACAAGGACATAGGGAATCTCCAAGCTCTGGATCTGACACAGTTTGGTTTTGTGAAGGCTAGCTCATGCCTGCTCAACCTGGTTGACTCCTTTGAGTCAGTCACCAGAGCTGTGGATAAAGGCAAGGTGATTGATACAGCCTACCTTGATCTGGCCAAGGCCTTTAATCCTATTCTCCACTCAGGAATCATAGAAAAACTCACTAAGCTAGGCATCAATCACTATATCACTAGGTGGGTTGCAAACTGGCTCACAGATAGAAGCCACAGTGTGAAAGTAGCTGACTCTAAGTCAGACTACAGACCAGTCATGAGTGGAGTCCCACAGGGTTTGGTCCTCAGTCCTCTCCTGTTTGGTATCTACTTCTCTGAAGTCCAGGCCAACACAAAAGGACTCTGGCTGACAAGGTTTGCAGACGATTGCAAGTTGAGAGCTATTATTAACTCCCCAAGTGATGTTGACATCCTACAGAAAGGCATCCCTGAGACCAATGACTGGTGTCAGAACCATGGCCTTAAGCTCAATGCCAGAAAATGTGTCATCATCCCCTTTGGGAAAAACCCAGTTCCCATGAATTACCACATCAATGGTAGTCGACTGAACACAGAAGGCATTATAAGAGATCTGGGAACACAGGGTGACAGCAAACTCTCTTTTGACTACCACATTGCCACTGTGGTCAGAAAGTCCTTCTATGTGGCATATCTCATTACTAAAGGTTTTGCATCCAGGAAGAAAGAGGTCATTGCCTCCCTCTACTCTTTTCTCATTAGGCCAATCATCAAGTACAATGCCCCATTTGGCATGCACCTCACTAGACACCTGCAACAACTGGAGAGGCTGTAAAAGTACCTTACAAAGAGGATCCTAGGCCTTAAACACTTGTTCTATATGGACAGACTCAAAAAAGTCCAACTATTCTCTGTCTCATATCGCCTACTTGGAGGTGATCTCTGCTTGACTTACAAAGAAATCCCAATCCCTGCACACTTCCCATTCCAGAGACCTCAACCTCATTACCACATTCAACAGAACAAGCTGCAGGGACAGATTCATAACCCAGAGACTGCCCATGCCATGGAATAGACTTCCCATACATGTCAAACAGAACACCTCACTGGCCTTCTTCAAGATAAATCTTGATGAGTAGATGGGAAATAGGAAATTCACTTCTGGGATCACTGCAGTGGCTCTACTCAACAGAGGCACTGGGAACTAAGGTTGGGTGGCATGATACCAGGGTAATCCTATAGGCTAGGCTTGTAAAGGCTCCAGGGCCATTAGCCTAGTACACACCTATGAACCTATGGAGAGAGGGAAAGAAACTAGCCCCTGACTGACTGTGATCTCTGTGTGCTCTTAAGGGAAATTGTACTTTACTATGTGTGTACTTGTCATTCTCCCCATGTGCACGTCCCTCACTCATGTTAATGGTGAGGATTGAGGCTTCTTGATTACTTGACCAGTGCACAGGCGTCACAGTTAGAAACAAGGGAGACAGATCAGGGGTAAATGTCCAATTTTACATCCAATCATCAAATTTTTTTTAATAAGGTTGGAGATGAGATCTGCTTATTTCACATGGTGGGGATCTTTTGAGACACATATTGGTCTCTCCAGCATGTTCTACTTATGTGAGAGCAAAGTTCAGGTCCTTGCATTTAGTGTTTCTGGTGCTGTTTGTTTTGCAGATGTGCAAGAGATCTATCAGGGCTAAATCTTATATGCAGCCTGTAGGAGACTGAGTACAGAAATATGACCCTTAAGAAGATCTGGGTAGGACAGGGCATTCATACCTTGGATTCTCCTGGTGAGGAACCTTTGAGGGAGTTCCAACTATTGTAGGTGCTTGATTAAGTACATGTCAAAGGGGGCATTGTACTCAGTGCTGGGTCTGATAAGGGCTGAGTGGAGTGGTACTATAACTTAATTGAACCTGGATGCCATAGCCTTGTTTAAGAGTTAGATGAGACAGACTGGTTTTCTTACTATCTTGGCTATGTGTTGGTCAAAGGCCACATTACTGCAATGCTCTCCTATGTTGGTGAGTACTAGGTCCAATATGTTTGATCTGGTTGGAATGCACAAAATCTGGTCCAGGGTGTTTCCCAGTCTGTAGGGGGGTAGTTAAACTTACCTATGAATAAGGTATTTGATTGGATAGTGAGCAGCTCTAGCAGCTCTAGGTAAGAGTTCTGAACTTTGTGGTCATAGAAGATGACCTGTATCTGGCCAGGACATGGTTAGGAACCGTATCTATGAAGACTTAGATGTGGATGAACTCTAGGGCATCATCTTATTTAACCATTCTGGAGCTGTATTTGTTGCTGATGTAGACTGAGACACCTCCATCTTTAGCCGCTGTCTCTGCAGCTGTTGGTCTAAATGTGTGGAAGGCCTTTCACTGCTGGAGTACATTCTGCACCTTTAAACCCAATCTCAGTGTCAACACAGATGTCTACATTCTCCATAGTGAGGAGAGCTTGTAGAATGTGGAGTTTCTTGTTTAGCCACAAAGCATTGAGCAGTAACACCTTAAGGCTGCTTTGAGATTTTTTTTTTGCTGTGTTGATAGTTCTGTTATTTTGACATTGCCTAAAAAGGCTCTAAGGGGTGGATAAAGTTTTGTCAGCTCATACTCCTATCCCTTTATAACCCCTATCTCCTTCTACATAACAAACCTTTCTACCCCTCCTCTTCAAATTCCTTCCTACCTTCATCCCCATTTTACATTTCAACTTCTTTCTGACCGTCCCATTTTATCCACCTTCAAAGACTCTTCACCAGTCTCTCATAACCAGATTCTATGTCAGTAAGTACCCTAGTATTCTTAACCCTACTATCCTTGACTCATCAGTTATACAATTCCTGTCTCCCTTTTCTAGCTTTAACTACTATGTACTGACTGATGTTTCAAACACCATACCTCCATTGTATTTATTTCTAACATCTATACTGTAACCCTCATTACTAATGTCTTATAAGTCATATCTAATGTCTGCTTGTCACATATATTGTGTATGACCTGTTTGCATAGGAAATCATTTATACCTGAAATGTAATATCATGGTTAATGCCACCACAGAAGAAATACCTTTTTTATCTTTGTATACTGTCACTACAGAACAATTATGTCTTTGTATCTAGATGTCTTAGGAACTTTCTATATAGTGTACCTTTGTAAAAAGTTTGTTTTGTCATGAGTATCATAAATTTATATGCTGGAGGTTTTCTCCTCAGGCCTTCCCTGGAAACTGGTTGTGCGTATTCAGATTTTACCAGTATACAAAGATAAACTAATAAATAAATAATGACAAATTATAAGCTTGGTCAGCACACTTAATTGGCCAAATATTGGATAAAACTGTTTAGAATCATTGTAGAGATCTGTAAAATCTCTGTGTATATTTTCAGTGGTATCTGTCACCATTAACCGAAAAGACAGATTATCGCCAAACCCTGTGTCCTAACATAAACATAGACATAGGCAATGCAATCAGATTTTGTTGTCACTAGAAATAACATTGGAATGATTGAATACATTGTTAGCTTGGAACAAACTTTAAATTGCTAACATCGCACACAATAACTGATGCATACAGGCAGAGTGACAAAACACTCACTGCAAAACATCCTGAACAACTACTGGCAGTGTTAGGATACCACTTAATAAACAACTACCAATCCCACCAAGAGCAGGGAAAACCACTACCCACTCCATATACTTACTTGAAGGAAGGGAGATGAAAAAAAGACCTCCCTTCTTATTCAAAAGTGAAGATCATTCCCTACCCCAACCCAAATAACTGACTATATCAACTCACCTCGAAAGAAGGAGGGCAGGGGGTTAACCACAGTGCCAAAGAGGCTGAAACATGCCTTGCCCGAACAATATATAATTCCACCTTCCCATAGTCTAGCCATCTTATTTTCTGACCAAGAACCTGTCGGCTGCTCAGACAACTACTTCCTGCTCTTACTCCACCATTTCCTCCTCTCCTACACTTTTCCTCACAATATCTATACAATAACACTGCTAGCTGCTCAGTTCCCCCTCCCTGACAGGAGTTCAGGGACAAATAAGTCTGCCTGTAAAACTCCATTTGTTCCCAAACCACATGTCCCAGTACAGTAATCACACAGACATAGCTAATGTGACTAGATATTATTGTAACCAGCAACATCATAGGAATAATTAAATTCATTGTTAGCTTGGGAAGAAACCTTAATTTGCTAATAACACATACAATAAGTATAACACGAGGGCAGCATGGCATAAAGTTGGACTCTAACATCCAACCCGACTTCTAGCAGTATCAATTCACCACTTAATGATCTACAACCGGTCCCTCACAGGGCTCATTCTGTATACCAACAGGAAGGAAAGCAGACAGGGGAAAAAAGATTTATATTCTAATGCAGAAGAGAAGATCACCTTTTCCACCCACCAAGGTGCCTAAAAGGCTGCCTGTTCTCCCCTTCCTTCTTACACTTACTGAATAACCTGTCTTACAACAACCTGTACCATCACAATACACAAAATATTTCATGAAAAAGGGACACTAAGCCTATGATGTTTCCACATAGCCTCCCCCCTAATAAGTTAGTGAGAGGTACTGAAGGCTTGTCTTGATAGACTAAGCTTATGATGTTTCTACATAGCCTCTCCCCATAATATGTCAGTGAGAACTACTGAAGGCTCTTTTTGATCCTACTGATTGACACACAACGTTCAGCAAATCCAACACCTCCATTACTTCTTTAACTTTAAGTTTTTCATAGCTCAGCATACTCCCAATCTAGCCTTTTAAGTTGTCTAAATTCTGACCCAGACGGTGGAACAGGCCAGGCTCGCCATCTATTTCCAGCCCTAAGAAAGGTAAGACCTTAGGTGGTTCTTCCTACTTACTTTGGCCAGAGATATATCCAGTTTTTCATGCAGCTGCAGAAAAAGATGCAGACACTCTTCAAATGTCTCCTTACGTTCACCTACTAAAAAAACAAATAACAACAAAAAAAAAAAAAACAACCATCTAAGTAACACACTGCCCTCCAGCCTGAAACCCACCTTTACCAAATCCAATGCAAGGCTGTACTAAATTTCACAAACATGGCACATGTACCACACAGCCCACTGGCAGTGCCTTGTCAAAGTAAAATTTCTCCTTAAGGTGCATACTCAGCAACTTCCAGTCTTGCTCCCAAATGGTAAACCGGTGAAAAACTAGCTCGATGTATACCTAGGCTACTCTTGGGTCAGACATCCTCCTAATCTCCAGCAATGCATCATCTAAAGAGGCAGATTTGACTTTGACATCTGCCTTATCAGTGTAGTTATTTAGCCAACTGCCCTCAGGAAATGAGGTTGTGGATCAAGAGGAAAATCCCTAGCATCTTTTTTTAGACCAGTTGCAAATAGGAAATCCTAAAAACGTCAAATGGCAGGGCCTCATATGGCTTCCAAACATTATTTTTCCTGCACCTCTTTGTCCACCAATACTTGAGTTATACCTTTGCTACCTGAACTGATTTCAAATTGCCACACACACATAGCTACAACTACCAATCTCTGACTTAATTGAAAAAAAAATAGTGTGTAGCAATGCAGGTGCTCCTTGACAACACATTTGTCCTTGTACTCCCAAAGGAAGAATATAGGGGGCCAGCTACTTGGCCCTCAATGTAAGAGAGGTAGAAAAAAATTCATAACTCCCCTCATGCTGCCCCTACCTCTCCTGTAGAACTCTCTCAACCGTCATGGTCTGCTGTTATCCCATAAAGGAGGGTTAATGCACTGCCTGTAACAACATGTCACCACCACATGATAGCCTTCACACTGAACAAATTTGGGCAAACCTACAAACAGCCAAATGCACCTTCTATTCTTAAATGCCTAGCACATTCTACTCTTACTTACATCATCTTCTACTATTACCTTGCCCTGTCCACCTGTCCTATCCAACATCACCTCTAACCATATGTCTGCATATTGACTTCCAAATATAGTGACTTGTCCACTGCCTTTAGCTTTCTGAAGTGCTAGTCATACCATAAGGCATTCTCCTTCTTATTAATTGCACTTCTCTAATCATCAAAATGTAAGCCAGCAGGGGGAACCCTTGCCAAGGGCCATTTTTTAGAATGATGACCATTAAATAAAGAGAAAAAAAACAGAATCCCATTATCCCTGTTTGTGACCCCAAATCTTCCTGCAGTCCTTTCAACCAATGCTCTCAAAGTAGTTGTCAGGTCCTTCACCCACAGGGTTTCAGTCTTCACTGTCCTCTGAGTCCCACTGGCATCACTGAAGTGAAAACTGTTTACAAAATGTCTAGAAAGTTTCTACTCCAAATCTTCCCTATCACAGTCAATGGGATGCACAGTGTAATAAAAACATCAATCCCTCCTGACAAAATAGTCTTTCATTCCATGTAAACCCCCTCCACTGGCACTTCTAATCTACCCTCTTCTAGCCTTAACAGTTCACATCACAGGCTGTTCACAGAGGGGAAAGCCTTGAGGTCTTGTCCAGCCTCCCCTTTTCCCAAATTGAACTAAGGATCAGTATTTTCCCCCTGCTCCACCATCTTCAACAACCCAAGGAGTATTATCCTGCACGAAATCTGATAAAACTTCTTGTGACAATTGATTCTGACATCCTCCTAGTAAATAAACAATAAAAGTGTTACCTAGAGTCAGCTGGGGGCCTGCTGACATCACAGCATTGGCTTCACAGTCCTTCCTTCTGCTGCTATTTCCTCTTTTCCTTGAGGATTCTGTAGGTTGGCCTTTCTCTGTGATTTCCTCTTCTGCCTGCCTTTTGCTGGTACTTCCTGGACCTACCCTGCTGTCTGTGGTTCACCTTCTGCCTGCTGGAAGAACTCTATCGCTTATGACATTATTTCCCACTATCACTATAGTTAATAGCTGTACCTTCACCAGTCTGCAATGCAAAACACAGTCATTAGTCTTTATGCAACAGACCTCTACTTTTTTCTCCTACTCCATCTACACCTAAGACAGCTTGAGTGAGGGAATATGGGGGAGAGGAGGGGTGGTTCATGTCTGTCCAGCCTGTCCAGCTCCTTGCCCTACTCACAAAATCCTTGCCTTCAGCCAGCCCCACACACCCACACTCTACTTGCACCCACCCCCCACTCTCACTCCCACTGAACTTGCATATAATCCACCCCCTAACCCCTCCCCAACTCTCAGTGCCAAAGATGATAAAACATACCTTCATAGCAATATAAAAATGCCCCATTCTATACTCTAACTACCTCATTTCCTGAACAAGAACCAAACAGCTGCTTATGCAACTACCTCCTGCTCTTAAGCCACCTTCTCTGCTCCCCTCTTTACTTTAAAAGTTCTAACCAATAAGACTGTTCTTATGGCTGGAGTTCAGGGACAAATGTGTCTGCTTAGCAAACTCAATTTAGGAAATTTAAGTCTGAATTAAAAAGCATTTCTAGTGGTATGAAGTATTAGGTAATAATATATGGAAAAGTGTTTTCCATATCCTCTCATTTGAAACCTTATTATTATTATAGTGTAATATAGGTCCAAAATTATGACAGGGCAAAATTAACTAAACTGTATTGTTTATAATGCATTGTGTACATCACCAAACGTTAATTGCCTGACAGAGTTTTTTTTGTACCAAAGTTTGTAAAATGCAGCTCTGGGAATGATTTTAGACTGACAGCAGCTCTGGTGCAGGATCACAGTTGAGGGAGTCAAGTTTATTTATTTAACACTGATCATTTCCAACCAATTTCTGTCCCAGCCAGGGGAATATTTAGGGAGTTGCTGAGAAAATTACGTAATAGTTCTACATTGTCATAATAAAGTTAAACCAAAGCATGTTACAATATTTACATGTATATGCCTGTATTTTAACATATGTACAAACATATAAGATGTACAAAAGTCATGTTATATCCAACCTAAAGTAAAGCCATTATGGAAGTCAGCAATCAAGAAAGAGTATGGCTAAACTTGGTTATATGGCCTGCAAGGCTGCAAACACATCTTCTTTGGACTTTTAGATACAATTTTAGTAGACCTTGAAATTTAAGGAAGAGTGATGTGTCTTTTACAACTGGAGGGAGTGATTCCAGAGATTAGGGGCAAGTACAGAGAAGGACTGGTCAATACCATGAAGTTTGGATTATGGTATTTGAATAATTGGTCCTGAGTAGCTTTAGTTTATTAGGCTGTAAGATCTTTTACATGATACTGTGTGCCCTCAGAGATGTTGTGTAAAATAAGGAAGTATGGGAGCTAATTCCACAGTATGATAATGAGGGTTTGTGCCCTTGTAAGCAAAAATGTTTTCTGTGATTTATCCACAGTTTTGGTGGTACACATTTTGAGTTGTTTGATTCATTTGTTTTGTTTGTGGAGAGTTTTCTGACAGAGGCATACACACACACACACACACACACACAAACACAATTATTTACACACTTCTAAATACATGTTCACTACCACTTATCTGGATTGACAGTCTGTGCTAAGTAAAGCTGTACTGCTTCCCTTGCACAAATTGCACTCAACTGAAATGCCTATGCATATGTCACTTTGTGTAAACCTCTGAATTTTTCACACTGCTCTTCAGGATAACATGGATAGTACAATGTGTATAACTGATATAATGTATAGGCCCAGATCATGTTTACAACATTTACCTGTGGCACCCAGATTTTTGCTGTACAATGAACAGGGTGTCTGCAATGCTTTGTGTACCAGACAAGTTGTCTACAGATACTGAACAATATTTCCAACCATATACTATCATACATAGATAATACAGTATAGGTATGAATTTATCTTACTGCATATGTCAAATATTTTAAGTGACAGTTCAGAATTTAATTTAAACCTGGAGATGTTACTTCTATTAAACTATCTAATGATTTAATAATTGTGATAGTACTTTGAGTTTAATAAAGGTTTAATGTACTGCTCTCTCATTTCCAAATGATTCCTTACTTAAAATAATTTCAAAAACATTTCAGGGTAAAGATTAATCTTTCTGCTTAGACTTGCTCCTTAGCCTGTTTTATAATTTATTTGCTTTTATTTGTAAGTTGCCTAAGCTTTTACCTATAACATCTTTCCTTCTGTTTGATGCTACTATCAATAGAATACATTTTCCCCAGGATTCAGTGAGGCTCCGTGCAGGAATAGCTTATTCCTGCATGGAAGCGACCGTTTAGGAGCAGCATGGCAGCGCGCCATGTATAGTAATGAAGGTGTGCTGCCTCTGCTCCTAAACGGACATGGAGCATGGATGAGTGCAGGGTGTGTGTCTGAGAGCAGAGCTCTTACAATACACATGCCCCTGCACTCAGGAAGTGCTGTTTGGCAATAACAATGAGTGAGAATGCTCATAGGAGTTTGTATACCTCCCAGCTGTACAAATCATTGCATAATATCCACACATTTGTTGCCCATACATTTGGCCTGTAGCCCAGTTGTACCCTGAAATCACGGGATGATGTCAGAAATGAAGCTGTGAAATAATGGCATACATATGAGTGAAATACACAAAAATCCGTCAGAAAACATATATTAAAACCAATTCTGTTACTCTAACAACTGTCCCAAGTTTATAAGAGCAATAATTAAAATATGTCTGAAGTTGGACCTCATGCTATCAAGCTTTGTCCAGATAATGTGCATTAAGAGGTTGAGAGGTATGGGGGGTTGCTAGGATGTCTGCCAAATGTGCAGATGCATGCAGGAATCCACAGCAATAAGTGAAACCTGTCTCTTCCCAGAGAAAATAGCAGTATAACATTTTTTTATCAAACAGATTACATTTAACCATAGGTGCGCGGGTTTGCCCATTGCTTAGCTACGAATGTTGTAGCTTAAATGGCACAAGAAGACAAATATCAAGATACATGCAAATGAACCAGTACTGCAATAGTGTAATGGTCAGAGTGTTAATCTTGCGAGCAGTCATTCCTGGTTCGATTCTCCCTGTACTGAATTCCATTTTCCATGTAAAATCACTTTATGAACATTTTTTTTGCCGTATAACTTACTAAATAACATATATTTGTGAACTGGAGTACTGCATTAAATGCAGATGTGAGTTGTCATCGCTGTAATGTAAAATCCACAGATAAACACAAGTGCCCCATACAGTATATGTACACATACAAATTGAAGGTATAATGTGTAATGAATGATAAATTCATAGAGTGTCCAAATCCACCAACTTGCCAAGAGCCATGTTACATACCTGTTTAAATTAGTATGGGGGTAAGCAGGAGTATGCACTTGTAATCAGTAGTAAGCAGGTTTAAGCCTGTATGTACAGGGGTAAGAAATGCACACACAGGTTAAGTAATATTGAAGCTAACATCCTGTAAGCATATTTAACCAGAAATTAGCATTGCTTACCATCACGCAAACCCACGCAAACCTGCTTACAATTGCTTAAAGTGCCTTAATCACTCTGTATCCAACAGCCACTATTCTGCCCAGCAACAAAATAAACAGCCCCTGCAGGTCTTGACCCCAGGACCCTCTACACTATAATCACAGTAGTTAACCAGTAAGGCATCACAGCTGTACATAAGATTGAGATATCTCCAAACAGATCCTCACTATAGGAAAATCAACATTTACATGTGAAAGGAATCTATATACAGTTTTATGTTGTATAACCTACTACATAACATAAACATGTGAACTGGAGTACTGCATTAAGTCCAGATGTGAGGTGTCATTGTAATAAAGTGTTGAACTCACCCAATAAACACAAGGACCCCATACAGTGTGCGTACACATGAATCATGGATACCAAACGCATATATAACATGTAATAAATGATAAATCAATGCCAAACAGCAAATAGTGTGCAAATTTAAAATTAAGCAATGCTAAGCATTGCACACCCCTGCTTACTAGATGTAAGCAATGTATAGGCCAGCTAAATCAGTTTGCCCGTTGGTATACCCCTTTAAGCAATGCAAACCTTAGGTAAGCAGGTTTGCCCATATCTAAGCATTTTCAAAACCATCCAATCACGGCAAAGTGCAGGAAATAGGCCCTATTTATACCCCACAGGTGGGAATACATCTCATAACTGGTTGCAGCTTCCTCCTGTAGGCACTACAGTCTGTGTGGGTGAAGGATCACGCTTCCGGGTGCAGTGCTGGGGCATCCAGGAGTTCAAAGTCATGGCAGGACTCCTTGTTAAAGACTATGACCAGAGACTGCTGCAAGACCAGTACCAGGGTTCCCAATATAAAGCGGAAGCCTGGAACCATCTTGCCCTTGACCTCCTCAGTGCCACTGGTATCCCTCGAACTGGTGAGCAGGTCAGGCATCACTATGCCGACCTGAAATGGAGAAAGAGGGAGCTCTTGGATGACTAGATCCAAGAGGCTAGGCAGATGGGTGATGTCTCAGCCATGTGTAAGTATCAGTGTACTACCTGTTTAATACTTGCCAGCTCATGTATATTATGGATAGGTATGGTTAAATATTCCTGTTATGTCTTTAACAGTGGCAGACAAGTGGGCTGTGAATAGAGAAGCCCATGCCTGTAGACTGCAGAGGTTGTGTCGGGAGGCAGGTTAGTAATAATCTTGCATGTACTGTCATAAGAAATAAATCTAAAAGTAGTAGAAAGTTAATTGCCAGTATAAAACCTGTATTGTGTATGGCATGCACTGAATAAACCAGGCAATATGGCAGGAAGAGTCTCATATAGGTTGTATGTATATAAAAGGTTAACAGTAATGTAGTGTTGCAATCTCTTAATAGTACTGTTGTATTAAGCACTGTTACCCACACTGTGCTACATAAATAAAATGTGTAGGAATGTCTGTATATGACTGTTGTAATTACAAGGTCATATTGCACAACTGAGAGACTTAGACAGAAAACAGTGAAAAGATAGACAACATAATCCAAATAGCATACTCAACTGAGACATGAAGTGTTGTATTTTTAGCACACACAGCCTTGGTTCGAATCCTGGGAGTGGTAGTAAGGTGTACGCAGAATCATACCCCTTCACTGTACAGATCTGTCCTGAATATCCAGATAATTGGCCCATATCTGCTGGCTGCTACCCTGTCTCCTTGGCATATCAGCGTGCTAATCTCAGAGATTTAGGCAGCAATTAATGTCATATTCCTGCCCTCCTCTAACTCATATAAACTTACTATTATTTCTCATTCTCACTCACATTCCCACTTCCTCAACAATGTACACTACAGTGAACGCTTCTCTAATTCAAATATTGATTATCATTTCACTTATAACTCCTCTAGCAACTACCTATATCTTAACATCCTATGAATTACCTTTGTACTCTACCCTTAACTTTCCCTCCATACACACCTCTACAACTATAACACCTTTTTCTGCAACCTTCCTAAATCTCATTTTCAAGCCCAACTACCTACTAGCCAAATACCACAGACTATCCCACATTAAATTCTATAACCAAAAAACTAGAAAATTATTTGACTACTTTTGGAAACCTCTACAACCTAAGCACTCAACACTCCCCCACTTACTAATGGATGGAGACATTCATCCAAACCCTAGCCCACACCATACCCAGACCATAGGAAACTACAACAATAACACAACTAGGCCTGCTCTACCTAACAAATCTACCAATTCGCTCACTATAGCCCATCTCAACATACGTAGTATTTGCAACAAAATTTCTCAAGTCCATGCCCTGCTAGATGTCAACCAATTTGACGTCCTCTGCCTATCAGAAACATGGCTAAAACCTAGCATTAAAGACAACGAAATCTCCCCACCTGGGTATGACATCATTAGACTTGACCGCTCAATAAAAAAGGGGGGAGGTGTAGCAATTCTCTATAAAACCCAGCTACAAATCAGTACTATAAATCTGAACCTTCCCATAGTCAATAGTGCCGAAATAATTTGCTCTAAACTTCAAGTCAACAAAAGAAAAGCCATATACATAATTTGTATGTATCTTCCCCCAGGAAATAACATTTATGCTCTTGAGAATATCCTCAGTTGGCTCTCCACTAATCTCCCACAAGAAACATTAATCTTAGGTGACCTAAATATTAATTGGAATTCTTGTAACAACTTAAACCCCACCTCCCACATAAACCTACATGGCTTCTCACAACTAATTACCTGTCCTACCAGAACTAATAAAAGCAATAACAAGGATACCACTTTAGACTGGATACTTACTAACTCCCCCCAACAAACCTATAAAACTGGCTCCCTTCCAGACGATCTAAGTGACCACTCTTTAACATATATTATTAGGCATAAAACCAATCTAATTTTTCAAAACACAGTCAGAACATTACGTTCTAAAAAGCAATTTAACTCAGAATCCTTTCTGACAGAACTGAGACAATGTAACTGGTCTCTTCTAAAATTTCTTCCTCTCAATGATGCAGTACAGTACTTCAATTCCACATTCTTTGCTATTCTTGACCAGCACACACCAATACGTACTATCAGAACCAAAGCCAAACCTGCCCCCTGGCTGACCAACAATACTAGACAAAAAATCACTATCAGAAACAAATCCTGGGCAAAATGGCGTAACACTAAGAACCTAGCTGACCGTCAAATCTTTAGAGAATGTAGAAATAGTACAAAAAAAGCCATCCTGACAGACAAAAAGAACTACTACCTTCATCTACAACAAGCATCCAAAAAGGAACCTAAAAAATTCTGGACCAGCATTAATAATCTTCTATCCCCAGGGCAATCTATAACACCTGACCCACAAGACTCTAACCCAGAAAATCCTACACAAACAGCTAATGCTTTCAACTCTTTCTTCACAAATAATATTCAAACTCTTGCTAGTCACCTATCTCCTGATACATCTAAGCTACTTCCATCTTTTGCTAATCCACCCCCATTTCATCTACTACCTATTCCTACTTCCTTTATCTCATCCTTATTCCAAAAACTTAAACCCCCCTCCGCAGACAATCTTCCTGCTGAATTCCTGCAAATAGGAGCTAAAGCCATTGCCTATCCCATTTCTATTTTGATAAATAGATCTATTAATGAAGGAACTATCCCTTCAATCTGGAAGATATCTCACATCATCCCACTACACAAAGGGGGAAACTCTAGGGATTTCTCTAACTATCGTCCTATAGCACTATTATCCCCATTGCTAAAATTATGGAAAAATGTATCCATAAACAACTGCTAAACCACCTTCTACAAAACAACCTACTAGCCAATTGTCAGCATGGTTTTAGACCTTCCCACAGTACCACCACCGCACTGCTCTCATTTACAAACCCATCAACTTTAATCGCAACGAAAATAGTCTTTCATCTGCACTCTTCATCGACTTATCTAAAGCCTTTGACATGGTGAACTAACAACTACTTCTGCACATTCTGACTTTCTCTTTCACTTGATACTCCTGCCATAACTTGGTTTAAATCTTACCTTGAAAACCGACAGCAGGCAGTACTTTGGAAAAATTCACTATCTGATCATCTTCCCATCTCTCTTGGGGTGCCACAAGGCTCCATCTTAGGCCCACTTCTTTTTTCCATCTTTATCAACGACCTGCAATTAGCTATCCCAAATACTATCTGTATTCAATATGCAGATGATTCTACCATTATCTGTACATCTACCTCTCAAACAGAAGTCCAGTCTCTTACCCAAAAAGCCTTTAACACTGTAGAACAATGGTTCTCACATCGCTGCCTACTACTAAACCCCAAGAAAACTAAACTGCTTCTCTTCACACCTACCCGAAGGCACATCCCCTTACACTTCACTATCACATCCAATGACAGTACTATCATTTCTCCTGATGCTACCACAAGATTACTAGGAATAACAATAGACAACAATCTAAACTTTGACAATCATATCAACACTACTATACAATCAGTGAACAAAAAAATAGGAACCCTCTACAGAATCAAACCCTTTCTTATTCCACTTGCAAGAACTACGTTAGCCAGAACTCACCTTATCTCTACTTTACTCTATGCTTCCCCCATATACACCAATCTATCAAAGAAAAACCTCAATAAGCTAGTAATATCTTACAATAATATTGCTAGATTTGTTACAGGAGCCCCTTTTAGAACACATCACTGCCTGAACCTAAAACAACTAAGTTGGCTAGAACTTCCTAATCAGCTCAAACTTCAACAACTCATAATAGCCCACAAAACCCTGCACCAACCCACCAAAACTCCAATACTCTCTTGCCACATCACACCTTATTATAATCAGAAACAGCTACACTCTTCAAACAAACTATTGATCAAAACCACTATATCTAATAACTCTGCAGGTGACTGCCTGTTCTCAAACTCTGTTGGAAAAATATGGAATAAACTACTCTCAGATATCTCATGTCTGACTTCTCTCCCACTTTTTAAAAGGAATCTAAAACTGCATCTCAATACAAAATGGCTATGCCCCTATAGTAACCCAGACTGATACTATTTCTTTTCTTGTCTTCTGCCATTTTGTTCCCTACTACACCCTATAACTCAACACGCACTGCCTGTTCTCCAACTTTGGTGGAAAATATGGTATAATCAACCCTCAGATATCTGATCCCAGACCTCTCCCCCACTTTTTAGACCCATCTACACAGTACTTCTTTAAAAAGGCTATGTCCTTATAACTCTACAGGTGACTGCCTGTTCTCAAACTCTGTTGGAAACATAACAAGGCTTACTCTGTTCTCCTTTTTTCTTTACTTTCCTTCTTCCCTATTTTTTTTTCTCTCTACACTCCTTTCAGCTTTTCTTTACCTCTCATTACACTTCAGCATTTCTCTTATAAAATTTATGTATTGATTTTTTGTATTGTAATGATTTTTTGTGAAGCACATTACGTAGGTTGTAGTTTATGTATTTTTGGTTCCCAGATTGTAATATGCAATCTCCTGTTAAAAAAAAAAAAAAATTATATACTAGTTGTTTACTGTTAGTTTTATACTTGTTATTACTTCTTTTGTAACACCTTCTGAAACCATGTAATACTCATTGGAGCTTTTCTTCCCGGGCCTCTACTAAAAATGGACATATATCCAGATAGACTAGCCCGGTCAACAAATGTAAAATAAATAAAATAAAATAAAAATATAACTGACTGTCTGGTTTGTAAATATTTGGAAAATGTCTATGAAAACAAACCTGTCATTGTACAACTCACCATAGGTTTATGAGGGCAATAGTCAAAATATGCCCCAGTTTCACCTGCATGTTGTCAAGACATGCCCAGAGTGTGTGCAATAAGAGATGGAGAGGTATGCACATAACATCAACCTGGAATCTGGGAATATGTGTAGAAACAGTCAGGTAGTGTTAACAAACAATACCTCCACAGATATACCAGGTAAGAGGTGTATACTGTAGGTAAAAAACAGCATGTATATAGTTGTCTACATCCATACCACTGTCCAAACTAAGGCCATAGGGTAGTGTAATAATACCTGTATGGTACAGATCACAGCACTGACTAGGAAAGTAATGAGAACTACAGGGATATACAAGTTAATTGACATCTCCCCCCCCCACCATATTTGCAACAATAAACTAAATACACAACTGAATCGGTATGTGCACAATTAAATCTACTGTTGGGACATATGTCCTATTGTATGATAAATATTGAAATTTGTTTCTATGTATGTGCCATGTTGACATGCTCCCACATTGGTGGCATGTTGCCATCAATGTACCTGCATGCTGTTGCAATGGCCACTGTGGTTCCATATATGCATGTGTCCTGTTTGCTATGCAACTGTTCCATATCTGGTGTTTTGGGTTAATGGGAATATGTATCCATGCTGTTATACCTAATCCTGGAATGTGTTGATGATTACTAACCCACATATGTTTTAATATAGAAACAACATAGCACGTTTGGGAAGGCCTGTCCCAGCGGACCCACCTCTCCCACCTCATCTGGCCATGGCACTGGGCACCAGCATGTCTGGGGCCCACCCCAAGATCTCCTCGTCCGCTGGTCTTGCACCACCTTCGGGTGGAACCACCTCAGGGGATGGGGCTTGCCCTCCCTGGGAGTGGGCGTGGACAGGATACTGTCACCCATTGTTAGGTCTGGGGTCTGGTGCATAGCAAGCTCCACAGGGAGTTTGGAGATCTGCTATGCCAGCTTTAGGGATGCATGGTGCAACTAGAGCATCAGCCTGCCCCTCCTACTCAGCCCCTAGCACAGCCACCTTCGGGGCCATGAAGGTGCAGTGGTGACTGCCCATGGGTGGGGACCTCAGTCCCACTGTTTCCACTAGGGGGCTCATGGGCTTCTGACTTCTAAACACCCCTCTGCATCCAAGGTGTTTAAACCTCACATGTGTCATATACCACCCCTTATATGCTGTCTTGTCTGTCTTGTCTGTTATCCTACCCAACCTACCTCCCCAAATATACCTACTATTCCTACCCAACATCCCACTCTCACCTTAAAAAAAAGGGCAATCTGTTCCCCCCAAAAAATCTCGCCCCATAAATAGCTGTCCATTTCACACATGTATTCACTGGATACATGTAATTGGTATAATTGGCTTCACAACATATTATTGTTGTTCTCACCCCTCTCTCAGGGGTATGAGTGTTCAAATCTACCTCCAAATTAACGTATATGCACAGCTGTTGCTGTAGAAGAAATGGGCAGCTATGGACCTTCCCTCCACCTGTCCTGCACATCCCTAGCTATTTTCCCTACTGTCTTTCCCTCTTTGTGCCCCTTTTTCACCACTTTCCTATCAACCCTTTTTCTTTTCTTTTAAGGAAATTAGCATGGGGGTAAGCGGGAGTAAGCACTTTTAAGCAGCAGTAAGTGGGTTTAAGCCTGTTTGCATGGTGGTAAGCAATGCCTATATCCAAAAAACAGGGTCACCTCATAGATAAAGTGGATGTATCCAAAATGTCCAAATTCAAAGAAAAAAGATAACACCAACACCACGACGTAGATAAAAACAGGAATAACTTCTATTCTTCAAGAACGCTCGTACTTGACTTTCACCATAAGGCTTCATCAGGCAAATGAGTTTAAAATACAACCATCTTATTTATATCATCCATCAGAGTCATCTGACAAAGATAGAACAAATTTAAAGGAACATATCAGAGTTTATTTCTGATTTCCTTTAAAGCAGGTTTCAAGCTAAAAAATTCATTTAAGCCTGGAAATTGATATGCTTTAAACCTTAAAATCCATTTATTTTCTTGCAACTCAGTAAAATTAATGAAATCAGCCCCTCTAACAGCTTGATAAATATTTTTCAGTATACAAAAGTTAAGGCTATGTGAAACATCTGTTTGTTTAATGTGCCGATAAAGTGCATTCATTTATAACTCTCTTCTGATTTCAGATAGATGTTCACATATTCTATCTTTTAATTTTCTGTTACCTATATAAAATGCATTACATTGCATGTAGATTCATAGATTCATAGATTCATAGATAAGTACTAAGCTAACTGCCCTTGGCGGGCCATTGTAAGCCTAGCCAATTATCCCTTGTGAGACTCAAACTCACTTGTGTTGTTGTGTGTTTGCAAACACCTTAACCATTAGGCCCAACAACCCCCAACAACAGCATCATAACTAGCTATATAAATTATATTCACTGTGTTGCAACAATTATGACTTCTAAAATAAAAATTGTTTTGTTTAATAGGATGCAGAAAATAAGTCCCAGTGAAGATGTATTTACAAAAGCTACAATTAAAACATTTTGAGTGCCAACTTTTTTTTTTTTTTTTTTGGATTTTAAGGTTTAAAGCATATCAATTTCCAGGATTAAATGAAATTTTAGCTTGAAACCTGCTTTAAAGGAAATCAGAAATAAACTCTGATATGTTCCTTTAAATTTGTTCTATCTTTGTCAGATGATACTGATTAATGCTATAAATAAGATGGTTGTATTTTAAACTCATTTGCCTGATGAAGCCTTATGGTGAAAGTTTAAGTACTAGCGTTCTTGAAGAATAGAAGTTATTCCTGTTTTTATCTACATCGTGGTGTTGGTGTTATCGTTTTTCTTTGAATTTGGACATTTTCGATACACCAACTATATCTACGAGGTGACCCTGTTTTTTTGGATATTGCTTTTTTTTTGGGCTTCACCCATGGACACAATGTCACAGATACCTACAACAAGTGATTTACAGCTATGAATGACTACTTTAAACAATATGCTAGAAGTTACTGGTAATCCATTATACCTTGATTTTGTAAATGAATTGCCTGAACCAGCTAATGATGTTTTGACATTAGAAAATCTTGAGAAGCAGTTACAAGATTTTCAATCTAAAATGCAATTCTACAAAAGGTTACAGAGGCAGAGACTCTCGTTTGATGTTTACATAAAACGTAAAATAGTACAGAGAGGCTTGCGTATTTTTAATATGCCTAATTATCATGAAAAATATCCAGTTCTGCTGCAAAAGTGGCAACAAATTAATTTATAGTCATCAATAGAGTATATGCAGTTAATGAATGAGTTTTTTATGTCAATGGAACAACTGAAACAAGAACCAACTGACGAGTATACTGATTTCGTCAATAAGGTGGAGTCAAACCATCAATCCACCTTATTGGCTGATACTCTGGATCGTGTTAATACATATGAAAAATCCCTCATTGAGCATAAAAAGAGAAAAATCAAAAAGGATGTGAACAACTTCAGCACAGGAAATGTGTTTAATATTAGCAAGTCTTCTTATAATACAAATGAGCAAAAGCGCGAGAGATTAGATTCTGCATCAAACCCTAAATCAAATCCACCACCTGTTTTAAGTTTGATCAATCAACAGCAACATTCATCGCCACTTGAATGTGATGACAGCATAGTGGTAGGTAAACTACCAGCTTCTACCACACCAACAACTGCTGAGACAACTCAAAGTCTGTTGAATATAACGAAACACTCAATGACACTCAGACCGGTTTCTAATACAGCAACTATTGTTGATTCTAACATCATTTCAGTGTTAGACCCTTTAGAAACACCTCTCTTACTTGAGGGGGTAAACTCTTTACCGAAAGAGAAATGGAGCTACCATCCGAGTTGTGGAAGATGTCGGACCAGGAATGTCAGTTATCACATCAGCACACGGAGCCAGAACAGATAAACTATGGTACTGTATTTAATCTGTCTCATTATAGTTTGACAGAGAAAGAATTGAATTTATTAAGTAAGGGTTTAACATATATCCCTAAACAAATGGCTGATATCTCTGATATTGTGCTGAGTGTGAAATTGTTTGTTAGGAATTTAAATCTCAAATTGATTTATGGTCATGAACAACAGAACATTAATACAACTGAATCTGTTACACATGAAAAAGTCTGTTTATACCAATCAGCAATCCTCTAATAGCAGCGTATGAGGAGACTGTTATTAATGAAATATATGATTTATATTTTCATAGCAAAGGAAATTATTTTGATACCAGCTATAAAGAAGCTATTAAATCTCTTTTAGCAAATGAAAATGTGGTCATAAAACAGGCTGATAAGGGGGTGTGGTATTGTCGTCTTGGATATAACTGATTATATTAATGGAATGTTAAATTTGTTAAACACTAATGACTATATGGAGTTGAATGTCACTGATTTAAATGTTATTATATCTAAGGTTAATTCTCAAGTCTATGATATGCATTTAAATGGTCAAATATCTTTAGAATTATTGCATTTTTTTATGTACAACACCCTAGGATGCCTTTTATATATGGCATCCCAAAAATATACAAATCTTTAAGTAACCCTTCTTTAAGGCCAATAGTTTCAGTATCTGGATGGATCACTGAACCAATATCACAGTATGTAGATACTTTACTTAAAAAAGGCCCTCAATTTTTCTACAACTATTGTCAAGGACACACCTGACTTCTTAGGGCAACTACTCACATGGTCGCAAGAGCATAACATATTTTCATGCTATTTTGTAACTTTAGATGTGGATAGTTTATTCACATCAATTCCCAATGATGTTGGCATAGACCATATTAGAGACTTTTTAGTGCCCTTACCTACTTTTCATTCTACTGATATAGAAAGCTTGTGTGCACTTATAGATTTAATTTTAAATAATAATGTGTTTTTGTTTCAGGAAACATTATTTAAACAATGCCGAGGTGTAGCAATGGGTTCACCATTGGCAAACGGCTATCCTAAACTAGTGGTAAATAAAGGGGAAAATTAATATATGCTGACTGACCAAAATAATAGATTTCATAAAAATATATTATTTTACAAGCATTTTGTGGATGACCTGTTCCTTGTTTGGGATGGGTCTATTTTAGAATTTCATAATTTTGTTAATTATTTACATTCTACAAGTGAATTTGTAAAGTTTAAATATAATATCAATTATAATAGGATAGAATTTTTAGATGTACAACTTTTAAAAAAAAAAACAGATGGCACCATAGGCACCACTGTATATAAGAAATCAGTAAAGAAAAGTAGTTATTTACACAAACATAGTATGCACCCCTCACATATTTTCAGTAATATTGTGAAAAATCAATTTAAATGAGTTGCACAATTAAATGCTGATTCTAATCAAATGATAGAACAGTTGAACAATATGACTAAAGATTTTATAGAACGGGGTTACAATGAAAAATTTGTAGATAGAGTGACTGTAGAAATGAAAGGAGAATTAGATCAAACCATTTTTCTTATCTTTTCAGAGTCCTATGTGAAGTATCAATATACTAATAAAACTTCTGGAGAACAAAAGAACAGGAATAATGAAAAAGGGATTTTTAGATGTATATTACCTTATGATGCTAATACAGATAAAATACAGAATATCATTAGAAAGCATTGGTATATGATGGCTTATATACCAAATTTTAAAAATGTATCACCACACCATCTATCCTTTGGCTATAAGAATTAGCCCAATCTAAAACTACAATTATGTTATAAGGAGCAAAAGAAGTGTTTAGTTAATACAAAAATACAAAAGTTTGTCACTCAAAAATGTTTTAATTGTAGCTTTTGTAAATACATCTTCACTGGGACTTATTTTCTACAGCCTATTAAACGAAACAATTTTTATTTTAGAAGTCATAGTTGTTGCAACACAATGAATATAATTTATATAGCTATGTGCATGCAATGTAATGCATTTTATATAGGTAAAAGTCATAGAAAATTAAAAGATAGAATATGTGAACATCTATCTGAAATCAGAAGAGAGTTAGAAACGAATGCACTTTATCGGTAGATTAAACAAACAGATGTTTCACATAGTTTTAACTTTTGTATACTGAAAAATATTTATCAAGCTGTTAGAGGGGGTGATTTGACTAATTATACTGAGCTGCAAGAAAATAAATGGATTTTAAGGTTTAAAGCATATCAATTTTCAGGCTTAAATGAAATTTTTAGCTTGAAACCTGCTTTAAAGGAAATCAGAAATAAACTCTGATATGTTCCTTTAAATTTGTTCTATCTTTGTCAGATGACTCTGATGGATGATATAAATAAGATGGTTGTATTTTAAACTCATTTGCCTGACAAAGCCTTATGGTGAAAGTCTAAATACTAGCGTTCTTGAAGAATAGAAGTTATTCCTGTTTTTATCTACATCGTGGTGTTGGTGTTATCTTTTTTCTTTGAATTTGGACATTTTGGATTCATCAACTTTATCTATGAGGTGACCCTGTTTTTTTGAATATAAGCATTGCTTACCCCCATGCAAACAGGCTTAAACCTGCTAACTGTTGCTTAAAAGTGCTTACTCCAGCTTTCGCCTGTGCTAATTTCCTTAAAACAAAAGAAAAAGGGTTGATAGGAAGGTGGTGAAGAAGGGGCACAAAGAG
>NC_056732.1:792920369-793045369 GCF_019279795.1 Protopterus annectens | reverse complement strand
GTACACCTGTGAAGTATGGTGCACAGTACATGCCAGGGTGCCAAACAGGTGCACAGCAATACTGTGTATATGTGTGCCGTGTGTTCCAGAGGAAGGAGCATCACATACTAACACAGCCCATGCATCACACACATGTATACTGTTGCTAGCATGGATTGACTATAGCTGCACTGCATGCTGTTGAGTACCATATGTCATGCATGTTAACAGATGGGTAATGGGAGGTCTGTGTGTAATATTTTTGTGCAACATCACCTGTAAGTGTGTGTGTGTGTTTGTGTGTGTGTGTGTGTGGGGGGGATGGGGGTGTGGGTGGAGGGTATTTTATTTGTAAGTGCAATCTGGTGGAGTGGAGGAGGGTTGATGTATGTGGGATGTGTGTGTATATGTGTGTGTGTGTGTGTGTGTGTGTGTGTGTGTGTGTGTGTGTGTGTGTGTGTGTGTGTGTGTGTGTGTGTGTGTGTGTGTGTGTGTGTGTGTGTGTGTGTGTGTGTGTGCCCATGTATGCACATGCGTGATTGTGGGGTTGTTCATACCTCTTGAATTTCCTTTGAAATTGTGCAGTACATGGACATTAACAGACACATGAGACACCAGGAATACATGTCTGATGTAATCTCAGAACAGCTGATAGTATAATAAGGTCTGTAGCATAGAACATGCATTGGGAGGGAAACTAGACACCAGGTATACTGTTATAATTGCAATCAGCAGAAAGGTGAAAGAATACCCACATATGCAACACTATAGATGTATTTCAGAATTGCTAGACAACATCAGTGAGTGTTTACAAATATTACTGTTGTCCACATAAGTTAATAGAGCAACAGATCTTGCATCTACTGAGCAAAAGTTACTTATGATACTCCAGTGCATGACATTATTGAGTGACTGTTGTAGCCCCTAACATATGGGGGCCATGCTTACTATGTCTGGACAAACCCAGGGTCAACACTGGATGACAGCAGTGGGTCTTTGTAAAACCAACTCCAATCAAGTCAAAGAGGTAATGGAGTAACAGGTCATGTTTTGTGATCACTTGTCTAGACAATTAGAATAATAATATGTTAATGATTGGTATTAATGAGTGTAAGTTTCCAAGTGTGATGCAGGATGGGGAACTTAAGATAATAAACTTGGGACAGTCTGTAAACTCAGGGACAGGTAAGTATTATGGTGAAATGTCAGGGTGTGTGAGTGTGTGTGTGTGTGTGTGTGTGTGTGTGTGTGTGTGTGTGTGTGTGTGTGTGTGTGTGTGTGTACTGTTAAGCAATGATGTACAGGTCTTAAAGTGCGTTTCTTGTTTTCCCCTCACAGGTGGTGAGGTGGGTCAGGGTCCCTCCTGCAGGCAATCTGATGTTGGTGTCCGTACAGACACTGAAAATTATGATAGGTTTATTGAGGCACAGGTGGGGTTGTCAGAGGCTGAAACTGAGCAATCGTTTGACATCTCCCTGTTATTCACCCCATCCCCATACACAGTCACAGTGCCTATAAATACCCCATCACCAGTGGCCATAGCTGATGGACAGTTGGTTGTTGGTGGCAGTGCACAGGACAGTGTGGTATCTATGGCTGCTGTGTCTGGACACAGCAGCCATAGCCGGATGCCCAGCAGGGTACCACATAGGCAGATGTACAGGAGTGCTCACTGGAGGGCTGCTGGTCATAGTGCCTCTGGCAAAAGAGCCACATCTGATACCACCAGACGCATGTTTCAGGCTGTCATGGAGGTGCAGGCATGCATGGACCGGTACACCAGACAGGGTATGAGGCTGCAGAGAGCTACTCTTTCAGCTGTAACTGACAACATCCGTGATCTTGCAGGTGCCCTCCAATATTTTGCAGAGGTCATGGATAGACAGCGTGGTGAGATGGTGGGACTCATCAACTGTGGATTGTCCATGCTACAGCATGTGGTGGGAGTGGTGCGACGACCACGTGGATGTAGGCCAGCAACATCAACAGCTGGAGGTCGACATGGACATGCAAGGACACCAAGCCACTCCCATAGTAGCAGTACCAGCCCCAGCACAGCAGAGGGTGCTGTCGACGCCACACCACAGCAGGCCACATGCACGTGGCCCTGGCCAGTCCCAGGAGGGACCTGATTCCATCGGACATATGTCATCATCAGGGGAGAGTACCATATCGTGGCTTGTACCTGGATGTGCCCATGGAACCTGGCAGGCACCGTTCTCATGTTCATGGCCAGAAGCAGCGAATTACATACCCTGCCAGGTATGATCTGCAGCTGTCCAACAAACCCCTGCATAGGGCAGCCAAATGGCAGAACTGTGTGAATGCATACTCACACACAATACAAACAAACCTAGGGCAACCCCATACCTACACATACCACATCACCACAGCCATATCAGTAATTAAAATCCCTCACTCATACACATGGTGTGAAACATATAGCTCAGCCTAGGTCTCTGGCAAACCAACAACACACCATGTGCATATGATGATACCTGTGCTACATCCCTGTCATCCATAACATCGACACAGGGCAGGCTAATATGGTTCTGATGCACACAGTGACTGTACTACAGTGTAGCAATGTACTGCTGTGTAACATGTTGTCAGCAGTAAAGTTTAATGCTTACATGTCAGGAAGAGTAGCTGTCCAGCTATGATGCATTATAGCTGTTATTAACACTGAGTGATTGTGGTTTCCATAATGTTATCCGTTTGTGTTGTAAGTGTCCATGTGTCAGCAGGAGGATAGTCTGTTGTCATATCTCACAAGGGGTATGGTACTGTGGTGACACCTTGGCTGTGCCATATCCTGGGTATGGGTGAACACATGTCACAGGTCTGCATAACAGTTACTGCCTGTGCCACATGGTCGATAGGTCTGGGGTGTTGTATACAGGTAAGTGCATGGTGGCTGCTGTTAGCAGCCCTTCTACAGTGGACAATGGTAGTTGTACTGGGTGGTACACACCACATGTTTGTGCATAACACACACAGAGGCTTTGGTGTTGATGCACTACACAGAGTATACTGTACACATGGATGTATATACCTCTGCAAGGAATCCATTGTAGCCTATGTAATTCTACCAAGCCAAACTACATACAACAACACATTGTGGAATAAGCAGTCTGCTAGTTTAATGTCATTGATGATGGCACCGGCAGGGTATATGTCCTCTTCCCCAATGTAGTGCAATCCTCAACTTGGCAAACATATGTGTGCTGGTGTGGGTGGAACACCCCTACCATTTGGAGGGTGAGAGGTGCTGTAGAACCACAAATAGTGGGATAGACAACTACCTAACCTGTTAACATGAACTGTGCAGTATTACGGCCAGCTAAGTGGGGGGATACACTCAATAGTAACTGCAATGATGTTGGCTGTGTCCACAGCAGCCACATCCAGCTATATATACCAACCCCAGTATCGCTGCACACCCATACAGTGGAGAAGAGGCCATTTACACATCTAACACTAGTTGTGATAGAATGTATGTCCACAGGATGATACCTGTGAAATGTTAGCATATTCCAGGCAGTTCTTGGACAGATGACCCCCCCCTGGGACATGTATATTCTGCAAATTGAAGTAGATCCCTCCACATACACGCACACTCTTACTTGGCAACACTGGGACTAGACCCCTACCTAGGTATGTAATGCTACTGATGTGTGTGGCTTTAATTGCACACACCTCACAGCTGTTAGGATGAGGTGTGTTCCAGGTTACATGTTACATGCAGAACATCCCCAGGCATGTACAGTATGGTAATGGGGGATGTAATGGTTGTTTATGGACAATACATAGTATGACATTCCATGATATACACACTGACAAACACATAGTCAGACACACATCTGAGATACCAGGGCCTATCAGTGCTAACTGCTTTGTCAGTGTGTCCATTGTGTTACAGGTAGGTTGCACACAGCACATGCATAACTGGGCTGGATAGTATTATCAGTTACCTGTATGGTTGATGGTGACAGTGGTCACCATACAGTGGTACATGGGAAATGTACCGGGGGTACCATGGTGTAATGACAGTATACCCAGCACCCACACCCCACTGTGGATATTGTATGCACTGGGACCCATGATGACACTGTGACATACCCACCATCACACATTGACCAGGACTGCAATACAACCCCTTGTCCATCCCAAGAGTGCTACTACAGGGATATGCATCTAATACACATGCCACAGGCATAGTAGGGTGATGCATTGTCATGCCTCTCCTACGGTCAGCAACATCACTATCCCTACTACTGTGTGGCAATGCATATTGTAATAGGAGTATGTGGCCTTGGAATGATATATCTTACAAATATACACACATGCACACATACACACACTTGCCAGAACTCAGTGGGTATCCCATGCCTATCAACCCATTTGTACAACAGTGTTGTGCTGGTACTGCAAGGCCCAGGTAGCCCTTAGGGAGAAGAGTATAACAAGGCACATGTAATGTCTGGCACAGCAGCAGCCACATCTAACTATGGAAATGGGTGGTGTGGTGGGTGTGAAGGGCCTCAGGGTATTCCCAGCTACAGGTCTACAAACACACAGACACTGATATGCTCAGTAATGCACACATACACATTTGTCAGTACTGGGGTGCATCGGTGCAGGTGTTCATAGGTGTGTACCAGGCTATTGTTAATGGAGAGATGTGAAGTGTAGAGGATGTGTATACAGTGGTATCATGCCACCTGCCATGTGCCAGCAGGCCATCTATTAGCAGGCACCACTGGGGTGATCCTCAGGGTAAGAGTGACATGCATCAGCCAATCATCTGGGTGCCTCTTGCAGAGGGCTGGTGAAGTGCTCCAGTTGACATGTATGCAACATGTATTACATAGCATGGTTAGTGTCTGTCTTGGAGACCTGTACCCAAGCATGTTTTGTTGACTGTGGTAGTGTAGTTGTGGTATCCATGGCATGTGGTGTGTACAGGGTGTGGCATTTATAACACAGCTGGGCAGACATGACAGTGTCAGTCAAGCATAAATTGTCTGTAAGTATCCAAGATGTATACCTGATATCTGCACATCTGTCCAGAGGAATGACAGACATCAGCTAGCCAAGTAGCTATGCATTAGGATGAAGGTGTTGACAGATAGACATCTGACACCAATAGGTATGACATTACTACATCACGGCAGCTCTCACTGACATGTGCTATACAGAAAGTAGTCTACAGTTATTTTCCACATGTCAGATCATAATCCAGTAGGAAATATTTAATGAGACACAGCTCACACATCAGGAACATGACAGTGAGGACTCAGAGTCCATCTTTGCATGCAGGGATGTTTGTTTCCAGTACTACAGTTAGCAATCGACTCTTACTTGGGAAAGCACTGTCAACAGTAGTAATGTAATGATGCACTACATGCCAGTGTGACTGCATATAACCTGGGATACTACCCATGTATGTAACACATTCACACAGATAAGAGTGTTGTACAAGCCATATATACTCAAGTGTCCCAGACAGTAGACTCACACCCCTTGCTACTGTAATGACAGCACATAGATGCATGTTATGTACATGGCATTAGATACACATTTTACAGATGTCATTACCCTGCTATGTTATCAGACTGGAATGTGAGCATTGGTTACCAGGGCTGAGCCATGCTTAGCAGGTGTCAGCATTGCTGCAATATAACAGCTAAGCACATTTGCACACTGGTAAGCGAAGCCTACATGATCTAAGTGCCCATACAGTTAACCATACATTAGCACCACTTAGCTTCGCACAAACCCACCCAAACCCACTTAAAGCTGCTAAAAACTACCTTAACCACTCTGAATCCAACAGCCTTTGTTCTGCCCAGAAACAAAATAAACAGCCCTTGCAGGTCTTGAACCCAGGACTTTGTACACTATATTCACAGCAGTTAACCACTACGCCATGACAGCTGTGAAGACAGCTGTTGTTTTTCCAATATATCTGTCAGTACACATACTGAATAGTATTGAACAATTGCTGTAACTTCTACAATTGTGTAGTACTTGTTAGTGATATTATTGTTGCATCACATATGTTGTTATATCTAAATATACACATATCAGATAAATGATAAATATGGCGTGATACATCTGGGAAGGTATACACAACAGTAATGTTTCCACATGACAAGGATATGGATATATATATATATAGAGAGAGAGAGAGAGAGAGAGACATATGTAGATATATGTGTATATGTACATAAACATATATATTCATATATATATATATATATATATATATATATATCTATATATATATATATATATATATATATATATATATATATATATATATATATATATATATATATATGTGTGTGTGTGTGTGTGTGTGTGTGTGTGTGTGTGTATGTACACCATATATGTATATCTATCTATCTATTTATGTCTCTCTATATGTAGATATCTATAACTATATGTGTGTGTGTGTGTATATATATATATATATATATATATATATATATATATATATATGTGTGTGTGTGTGTGTGTGTAGACATATATAGATGTGTATATGTATATATGTATATATATATATATATATATATATATATATATATATATATATGTATATGTGTACATGTATATACACACACACACACATAGATATATATATATATATATATATATATATATATATATATATACATCTATATACATATACAGATATGTATATGTGTATATATCTATATAGATATATGGCTATATATATATATATATATATATATATATATATATATATATATATATTTTTAACATATGTCCAGAACATGGAGTGGAATCATACCTCAGTACCAATAGTCACAACCTCCTAGTGCAATGGGATGTCATGTAAGTATTGCAAATATAAATCTAAACTGTTGCTACTGCAGCAGGGGTTGTCTTAACAGATCTGTTGCATGTTGGAGGTCATTTCTGATTTTAACATGTACGCCATCAGTTACTGACAGATGTCCTAAGATCATCATAGTACAGTACCACAGATATCACAGTAATGGTCCTGTGGAATACAGCCGAGATATAACCTATATATGTGGACAGTCTGACACACTCTGGTCAGTCCAGAGCCAGAGGTATACACAGAACCCTTAGTGTAAGACGTGTGGACCAAGCTGGACAATGTGGATTTTAACAGACATGTAAATGGGTATATCACGTAAATACTGGAATAGATATGCTCACACAGTTTATGTATTCACAAACTCCTGTCTGTCCTGACACATAATAACTGGTGGAGCAGAGGTCACAAGCCACATACTACCCACTAGTTAGTGACATACATCTGTACAGCATCCCACTGCTTTGTCAGAAATACACAACAGTTATGGTGGCCCTGCAGCAGTACATCTGACAAATATCTGGACATAACATCACACTGGGTAAGTACACTGAGCTGCTAGGCATGTCAAAAAGCACTGTGCAAACTGCAGGCAGACTGCCACAACACTGGCCTACATTTCTTATAGGGGAATACACATGTACCTGCAAACATAGCAGGCTCTACAGGCATGTAACAGCATGGAGAAACAGACACCTTTGTGAAAGCGCATACCCACAAACAATGTGAACACAGCCACAGCCACATATGGTAGGCGTGCTTCATATTATAGTATATGGACTGTCTGATCAACACCATCCTCATATGTGCCACTCACACACTTACCCTACATATACTGGGCCAATACACAGTGTTTTCCGATGCCCGACTGTGGTATGGGACGTGTGTATTTGGCCATAGAAACATGTAAGCCGATAGGGTACCATACACTGGAGAAGCATGCAACATCAGATAGAACAGGACCAAGAACAATGACATCTACCACCGTCTGTACACAGGCCAATGTATATATTCGCAGTACATACACTGTCAACAATCACCATAAGTACACAGACCTCACTACTGTTCACACTATGACAGAATGTTCAGGTTTTGTCCTCAAATATAACCCCTACTATACATAACATATGTAGCAGTCTGATATCTCACTGTCTTGTTATCAGGTATGATGTCAATAAATAATGGTGTACTGAACAGATGCACCTCTTACTGCATGACATATGTACAAAGGATGACAGAGTTGTGGCTGGAGGCACAAACACAGGGACAATATTGACATGTTGCTGTGATAACCTCATACATTTACTGGTGTAACAGGGTTTGTTGTGACATATGTCTTATGAGGGATATGAAGTCAGTAATTCTCAAGGTTGTCACCATGTACTGACTACAATCCTCAGACTATGCTACTGCATTTCTAAAGATAGGTAATCTGTGAGTAACACAACACATGTAAGACTCCAAACACTGGCCAGTCTGCAGATAGCCCTACAGGTGGGAGTTTCCTTAACCACATAACACTGTCAAGACAGGTATTATATCATGTAGACCAGCCATATCCAAACAAACCCTGTTAAACCAATATTACTTCAAATGCAGAAGAGCAAGACTTACATTCTGTAGTCATGTCTGGAACATCCTCTTCCTGTTTGTTGGCCTGTCTTCACAGTGTATGTTGTAAGAGGTGTATACCACTACTCTCTGTGATGCTGTTTGCCAACCACTGACATGAAGTCCTGCTCACAGTGAATGAAAAGGGCCAACACCCACATGATGTTCCTAGTTATAGGAGTGTGTTTCCATGCAATTGTCTATGGGAATGTTACCACAGCTGTTCCACATGCATTCAGCTAATGGGGGACTGCAATTCATGCACAGGCCATCAGCTGATCATGAGCATCACTTACAAAACACAAGCTGCTACCTAAGCAAAACAGGTGTACTGCTCCACATCCATCAGAGAGGAAGTGAGAGAGACAGAGACATATTAAAACAGGGATGGGATAAGACAGTAAAAACTGAGCATGTTTGTGTCACACACTTACCAGTGTGGGGTTTCAAATTCCTGCCTGACTATTAATTGTTATTACATTTCTATGCAGTTATTGCATGCCCACAGAGCTTACATGTTGGAGAACTGTCGAAAAGTATATTTGATGGTGCGTGACATCAGCAACAGTGCTAAAGGAGGGATAAGGTAGGTGTAGTACATGTGTCTGTCCACAAGAACAGGTGTCATGGACGACACAGTCACACTCTCTCAGGGACTCACACACATTATCACAGTTGGCAGGGTCAGGATTAGAATTCCTAACTAACTAGTTTGCTACACTACAGTATTACACAGGTATCACATGCACCACAGAAGTTATCAGGCTGATATATGGGCAAAGGGTATGTCAAGGTGACTGACATCAGAAGGTATGCTTTAGTAGTGCAATGGGAGGTGAAGTGAGACTGAATGGCATCCAAATCATTAATCTCCACACACAACACATGTTTGCCAGTACTGACATGCATGGGTTCATTAGTTCACAGGTGTGTAGTGGTTGACTGTGCCAGAAGACTATACAAGGCTAGGCAAAGGGTATACCTTGGCATCAGACCACATGGCAATGGTCTGCAGTGTGGCTCAAGGGTGTAGTCAATGGATTGGCCTACACAGGTGGGTATTGTATTCACCATCCACTCATCTGGGTTACTATTGTGGGTGGTCAGTGCTGTGCAATGCTTGCCATGTATGTGTTCCATATTCCATAACATGGACAGTGTGTGGGATGTGCACATGTCCCACATGCATGTTCTGTGACATGTGGAAGTGCACCTGGGGTGTCTGGGGCATGTTGCGTGGACAGATTACCATCTGATGTGGCATTCCTGACCTCATGTGGTGAGAACTGGCAATGGAAACCAGGTTGACCCTGCAAATACATTGACAGCATGATACAGGTATTCACTGGTGTTAGTGGCATCTGTCCATACAGGACATGTGTATAAGGCAACTACTCTACAGTTGTTACAGGTGGCCAGTGGGGAACATAGCAAAGGACCACTGTATGCAATGATTCGCCTGTTGTAGGGATGGGACAGGGTGCCATGTCCTTTGTAGTCCACTGCCATCACACCATGGTTACTATATGTGGGCAATATGCAGGGAGCTACCAACTTATTGGTTGTTGCCTAGCCAAGTGTGTTTGTGTATGAGACATGGGTGGAGAGTGTTCTCTGGGTAATACAAGGGTTGCCTATATTGTTCCCCAATCCATAATGTCACATGTAAGGGTATGGATTGTCTACACCAGGCTCTCTACTGTTTGGCATCTGTTGTCCTTGTAAGATGGACATTGTGACATATAATAGGCCCACCATATAAGAAATGTGCAAAACCCGCTCCATAATGAGTCCTGTTATTACACAATCACAGCTACCTCCACACAGGGTACTGATGACAAACACACACAGACACACACACACACCCAAGTCTCACAGTTGCCATGTCTGGGATTAGGACTCCTACTTAACTAGTATATCACACTATGGTATTACGCAGTTATAGCACATGCCATGGAGCTTACAGGGCTAGTCTTTCACCAAAAGTGTATTTCAAGGTGAATGACATCAGCAGGCTTGCCAAAGTAGGGCAATGAAAATTTTAGTAACTGTGAATGGCCTCAAAGGCATTGGTCCCTACACTGACAAACACACACACAGTCACAGTTGCCATATCTGGGATTAGAACTCCTACCTAACTATTACATCACACTACAGCATTACACAGTTATAGTGCACGCCAAAGAGTTTACTGGACTATTCCCTCCTCAAAGGTACATTTCAAAGTGAACGACATTAGCAGACTTGCCAAAGAAGGGCAATGGAAATTGTAGTGACTGTGAATGGCCTCAAAAGCATTGATCCCTACACAGACAAACCAACACCCACACACACACACACACACACACACACACACACACACACACACACACACACACACACACACACACACAGTTTCACAGTTGCCATATCTGGGATTAGAACTTCTACCTAACCAGTATATCACACTACAGCATTTAGCAGTTATAACACATGCCATGGAGCTTACTGGGCTTTTCCTTCCCCAAAGGTGTATTTCAAAGTGAATGACATCAGCAGGTTTGCCAAAGTAGGGCAATGGAAATTGCAGTGACTGTGAATGGCCTCAAAAACATTGATCCCTACACAGACAAACAAACACACACAGAGTTCCACAGTTGCCATATCTGGAATTAGAACTCCTACCTAACTAGTACATCACACTATAACATTACTCAGTTATAGCATGTGCCACGGAGCTTATTGGGCTACTCTTTCTCCAAAGGTGTATTTCAAAGTGACTGACATCAGCAGGCTTGCCAAAGTAGGGGAATGGAAAGTGATTTGACTGTGAATGGCCTCAAAAGCATTGATCCCTACAAAGACAAACACACACACACAGTTTCACAGTTGCCATGTCTGGGATTAGAACTCCTACCTAATTAACACATTATGCTACAGCATTACTCAGTTACAACATGCACCATGGAGCTTATTGGGCTATTCCTTCCCCAAAGGTGCATTTCAAAGTGAATGACATCAGCAGGCTTGCCAAAGTAGTGCAATGGAAAGTGTAGAGATGGTTAATGGCCACAGAAGCATTGATCCCTACACAGACAATGTCTCACAGTTGCCATGTCTAGGATTAGAACTCCTACATAACTAGTACATTACACTATAATATTATGCAGTTATAGCATGTGCCACAGAGATTATAAGGCTACTCTTTCCCCAAAATTGCATTTCAAGGTGAATGACATCAGCAGGCTTGCCAAAGTAGGGTAATGGAAAGTGTAGTTCATAGGTTCATAGGTTGGTACTAGGCCATCGGCCCTAGGGCATATACAAGACTAGCTATAACAATTCCCAGGCTTTTTCTTCCCACAATATTTACTTCCCTGGACCCCTGTCTAGCAGTGTGACTGACATGATCCCCGGGTTGAATTTCCGATCCCCTATCCAATCGTCGAGGTTCCTTTTGAAGAGGGCCAAAGAGGCACTCTGCATGACATGTATGGGCAGTCTATTCCAGAATCTGGGGAGTCTCTGGGTCAGGAACCCATCCCTCAAGCATGTTTTGTTCATTGTGATGACAAGGTTTAGATCCCTGGAGAGTGTGGCTCTGAGGGACTGGGATTTCTTTAAGTGTAGCATATCCAACAGCTCTAGGTTTGACATGACTTTGTATGTTAAGCAGAGATTGCCTCTGAGTAGACGATATGCAACAGAGTATAACTGGATGATTTTTAGACGGTCAGCATAGGGCATCTGCTTTAGGCCTGTGATTCTTTTAGTGAGGCATTTCTGAAGCCTTTCTAGTTGTTGCAGATGCCTTGAGAGGTACATACCAAATGGGGTGTTGTATTCTATACTGGGTCTACTGAGAGATGACTACAGTGGGACAATGACCTCCTTTTTTCTGGATGAAAAGCCCTTAGTGATGAGGTGTGCCACATAGGCAGATTTCTTGACTGTTGTGGCGATGTGGTTATCGAAGGTGAGACCACTCTCCACCTGTGTCCCTAAGTCTCTTATCACACTTTCAGTGCTTAGTGCACTGCCACCTATGTGGTAATTCATGGGTATATGTTTCTTCCCAAAGGGGATAACTATACATTTCTTGGCATTGAGCTTGAGCCTATGACTCTGGCACCAAGCATCTGTTTCTGTAAGGCCCTTTTGTAGAATATCCACATCATTTGGAGATTCAATAATGGCTCCCAGTTGGCAGTCATCTGCAACCTTTGTTCCTTAGTATTGGCCTGTACTTCAGAGCAGTAGATGCCAAACAAGAGCTATCCCAGGTCTGAACTCTGAGGTACTCCAATTGTCACTTTTCTGGAGCTGGATTTGGAGTCGGCTACTTTTATAGTGTGGGTTCTGTCAGTAAGCCAGTTGGCAACCCATCGAAAGATGTAGGGATTAATGCCCAGCTTAGTACGTTTATCTATGATTCCAGACTGGGAGATGGTGTTGAAGGCCTTTACAAGTTCTGGATAAGCAGTGTGGACCACCTTACCCTTATCCACAGCTCTGGAGACTGATTTGAAGACATCATTCAGGTTCAGGAGACAAGATCGGCCATTCAGAAACCAAACCTGGGTGGGGTCCAGTGTTTGAAGGTTGCCAATGTCTTTGTTTATAAGTTCCACGATAATACATTCTATGGCCTGCAGATCAGACTCATCAGACTGATGGGCTGGTAGTTCCCAGGATCCAAGGTGGATCCCCTCTTGTGGAGTGGGATTACTGTAGCTGTGAGCCACTCAGTGTGCAAGAAGTCTGAGGTGAGGCTATGATTAAACATGGCACTTAGGTGAGGGGCCAGTTCATTTTGCAGTTCATGTAGTACACAGCCCGGGATGTTGTCTGTTCCCATAGATGCTGCATTCGTAGCTTTGAAGAGTGCGTTTTTTACATGTGTGGCTATTACCGGAATCTGGCAATCATTCGGTATTGAGATGGGCCCTTTAGGGGGTGTGAGGGGGATGAATTGATCTGCCAGGATATTGGCAAGATCCTTGGGATCAGTATATTTAATGCCATTCTATTGTAGCTCAGAGCAAATCTGAGCATTGCCATTTAGATTCCTGACATAGCTATAGAATGGCTTGTGGTTGTCTTTGGAATCTTTGGCTATATTATTTTTGTAACTAGCTTTGGAGGATTTTATGAGGGATCTCAGCTTCTTACTGAGGCTGGTAAGGGAGTTTTTTGCATCCTGGGATTTTCCTCTTTTCTGCAACAGTTTCTTCCTTTTGTTGTAAAGTTTGTTTATGGCAGAGGATCACCAGATTGGCTTCCTTTTCTTGGACTAGAATGTCTTGGTTCTATTTAGGATGGCACGATTCATGCACGAGTGGATGTGCTTGTGCAGTGCCTTAGTGTAGGATTCAGCAGTCAAACTTTCAGTTCCCATCTGCATGGGTGTCATGGTATTTGTCACTTCTGACTTGTAAAGCATGAAGTTGGCTTTGGTGAAGTTTTTTACAGATGTTTTCTTACTGGGGGTGGGAGAAGGATTTGGATGTCAAGGGTGATTAGCTTATGGTCAGGCCTGACCACCAAGGGTGTGACCATAGATGTGGAGCATTGATTTCCTATGTTGGTAATGACCAGGTCTAGGATATTGGAGCCCCTGGTGGGACTATGGGTTAGTTGATCCAGGGCATTGGGAATTAGGACACTAAGAACCATTGGGCAAAGGTGTTGGTACATAAGTAGTTTTCCAAGTTAATGGCAGGGTCGTTGATATCACCCAGTATTAGGGTGTTTGGTTGTATCTTAATATTTTCCAGTATGTTTAGGAAGGTGTAGTGAGAATCTTGGGGCATGGTGGGGGATCTGTAGCAAGCTATACAATTTGGATTGCAGTCTTACCTAGTGTCAGTTGCACCTGGAGAATTTCAGACTCATTGTGTTGGGCAACTAGCCTGGTGGTATGAATATCCTTGGTGAATATGTACACTCCTCCACCTTTAGTGTTTCAGTCCTGGTTTTGTGGCCAACAGGTGTGGTAAGAGTTGTAGCCTGATATTGCAGGGGTGCTCTCTGGAGCCTTGAACCAGGTCTCTGTTACTGCACAGATATCAATGTTCTCCATTGTTAGGAGTGCCTAGTGACTGTGAATGGCCACAAAAGCATTGATCCCTTCACACACACACACACACACACACACACACACACACACACGCACACACACGCACACACACACACAGATACACACACACACACACACACACACACACACACACACACACACACACACACACACACACACACACACACACACACACACACACACACACAACCAAACACACGCACAGTCTCACAGTTGCCATGTCTGAGATTAAAACTCCTATCAAACTAGTACATCACACTATAGCATCACACAGTTATAGCACGTGCCACAGAGCTTATATGGCTACTCTTTCACCAAAGCTGTATTTCAAGGTGAATGAAATCAGCAGACTTGTCAAAGTAGGGCAATGGGGAGTGTAGTGACTGTGAATGGCCACAAAAGCATTGATTCCTACACACACACACACACACACACACACACACACACACACACACACACACACACACACACACACACACACACACACACACACACACACACACACACACACACACACACACAGTCTCACAGTTGCCATGTCTGAGATTAAAACTCCTACCAAACTAGTACATCACACTATAGCATCACACAGTTATAGCACGTGCCACAGAGCTTATATGGCTACTCTTTCACCAAAGCTGTATTTCAAGGTGAATGAAATCAGCAGACTTGTCAAAGTAGGGCAATGGGGAGTGTAGTGACTGTGAATGGCCACAAAAGCATTGATTCCTACACACACACAAACACACACACACACACACACACACACACACACACACACACACACACACACACACACACACACACACACACACACACACACACAGTCTCACAGTTGCCATGTCTGGAATTAGAACTCCTACCTAACTAGTACATCACACTATAGCATTACTCAGTTATAGCACTTGCCGTGGAGCTTATAGAGCTGCTCTTTCCCCAAAGGTGTATTTCAAGGTGAATTACATCAGCAGGCTTGCCAAAGTAGGGCAATGAGGAGTGCACTGTGTGTGAATTGGCCATAAAAGCACACACACAACACTCAGTCACACACAGGTTTACATTTAACTGGTATGTGTATTTATTTATTTATTTATTATTTAATTATTTATTTAAATTTGTTGACCGGGAGTGTTCGACTAGTCGTGGGTCCATTTTCAGCAGAGACCCGGGGAGAAAAGCTCCACAGTAAAATAAACAGACAGTAGTTACATTGGATTACATAGCGATAACATAGAAATTACTTACAACATATTTACAGATGAAGAACATAGTACATCAGCAGACAACTAGAATCTTTATCAGTGAAGTACATAACAGGCATTAACAAATGTAACAATGAGAAGTTCCTGCTGTATAATAAGTACTAGGCTTATGAGCATCTGAGCTTGCTATAATCAAGGTAGTTAGTGGAGTGGAAAGAAAGGTAGTAGTTGGATGGGGTGGATGATATTAGAGTGGGAGTTGCAAGGGCATAGCCAGCATGTTTTTAAGTGTGCTTTTAATAAAGTTTTGAAGTTGGTGCATGATGGTACGGAGGTAATTGTGGGTGGGAGTGAGTTCCATAATTTGGCTATGACACAAGAGAATAGTGCTTCACCAGCAGAGTTATTGGCTTTAGTGATCTGCAAGTGATTTTTGTTGCTGGATCTTAGTGGTTTGTGGCAACTGTGTATACAACTGCTAGATGAATAATGACTTGCACACTCATGTTACACAGTTATCACGAGCATCACAGACACCATAGTGCTGAGGGATACCAGAATGCCTACAGTGATTGACATTTGCACATCATGTGGTTTTAGCCAATTGGATGTGTGCTTGGTGGGAGAGGCCTCATGATGGGAGGCTCTTTGTTACTGTCTGTCACTCTCTTCCACACATCCATGTTTGTGCAAGTTTGGCCTATTATAGTGTGTTGTCCTTGGATATATGTGTGTATTCCTATCCGATGTGTGTGCAAAGCATGACTGGTGTGCAATGTGGAGTGTGTGCACAAACATCTGTGACTGTCAGATATGCATAGTCCACTATTGTTGCCAGTCACGGGATTTATTTCTGTTAAGTGTGGGAGCATGCCCAGTATGACCGTTCATTATTTTGTTGTCAGACATGGGCTTTGTTTCTCTAAGTGTGGGAGCATGCCCAGTATGACCTACAGTATTGAATCTGTGAATCCATTCCAGGTAGGTTGTACTCCAGTCCAGGCTTTTGTGTTCTACACCTACAGCTAGCAACCTCTTTATGCAGGACATCTCTAGATCAATTGACAATATGGGGTCACAATGGGCAAAGGATAGTAGGTTACTGTTGGTAATTGTGTCTGTGCTGATTCTGCTACATGTTTTTGGTGTTAGAAGAAATATTCAGACATATGTACTGTTTTACACTGTGATGTTTTATGTCAACTACTGTCAGGTATACATATTTGCTTGCAGTAATTTCCTGGGGAACACAGGGTGAATGAAGCTGTGTACAGTATTGTGGTCTGCAGCCTTTCATAGTCTTGCACAATCATGCCATTCTGGAGGGGAAGCTGCAGACACTTGCTGATGGGTCTGTGTAAATGGTTCAGCACCTTGGTACAGTGGTGGCTGTGGATCCCATGCTTGTACATCCATCAACGTGACAGTATGGCCATATCCTGCTTTAGCCATACCTCACTGCTGTACAGATTCACACAGGTTACCAAGAGGCAGGGCTCATATTTCTGGTCATTACCCCTTCACATTGTGGTTTACAAGCAGGTTTGTAGCCACTCATTCCTGTGTTTGCAGGCAGGGAAAGTATGTGCACACAACTGAGTTTCTGACTTCACACACTCCATAGCATCCATGCTTCTACCCCCACCTGTTATTCTATCCTCTTTCGAACATTATGCAAACATTATCTGATAAGCTCCCTATAGTTATCACTACATCCCAGCAGTATTTAGGGGTTGGTCCACAGTTCATGCAGTAGGACATGGTGGACATGCTACTCAGATTTGTCGACATGGCCTTACATTTCAGTTCTGTGTACAGTGTTATGTTGTTATTTGGGAGTCCATGAGATAACATACATTGGCAGTACGGGTGAGACAAAGGTATTTGACAGTGGACTGTAGGGCATTTGGTAGTGATGCAGGCCATCTGTAGCAGGCCATTGCATTGTGTCACTCCTAAAGTCCCAGGCTGCAAGCCACTATATTCCCCTGGGGTGACAGGGTAGGCGTGCAAAGTGTAAATGTCAATAGTTTTTGTTCTTATTTGATCCAGTGGTGTGGATGCTGGCAAAGTGCTGCTTACAGCTAGGGAAACACCTGCATGGGACACCTCTTCAGCTGCATTCTGTGGCTATTCCCATACAGAGGTGGGGGTCATATTCTACTCATTCCCAACACAGGGATAAGACCTGTGAGGTACCTGTGGCTGATGGTGGGGTGAGCTGGGTGCATGTGTGCTATGGAAGCTACTTGCAGCTGACTCACAGATATACATGAGGCATTCCACTTTTGCTGGCTTGTGCAGGGACATCAGCAGTTTCTCAGTACTTCATACCTGTGACTTTTCTGGTCTGCCAGTGTTTGGCCAGATGACATCAATATTCCATTCTACAAACCCAACTAATGTGCTGCTACAGGTTAGTATGTACAATTCCAAAGGTGTGTCCATTTGACAGTAACATTTTATACACTTCTGTCTAGGGTACTTCTACCTGTGTACTGTTTGTATGTCTGGACCCACATTCATGCCATGTCCATCTTTCAGATGGTGACAGATATTACATCTGAACAAATAGCATGGCTTACTGCTGGAATGTGTCTTACTGGGATGCATTGTGTTTGGCACTGCATTTGTGAGAACTTGGCCCTGTCATTGGCAGTACTGGCCATTGGCCATCAGGACACAAACCACCATGCCTACATGTTGACCACTCTCACACAATATACAACACACGCCAACCTAACACACACAGCCCTGCATATTGTACATGTGCTACAATCTATCCTGCTACTTTGGCTGGCTCAGGTAATCTGTGCTCCACTGTTATTATACCTACACATACATGTTACTACATTTATATATAGGATTGTGGGGGGTATACATTTGCGATGACTGTGCTGGTATTTCAGGTACTCCATTTCATTCTGTATTCTGACCTATCATGTAAACTGGAGGCATATCAGTGTACTACAGTTCTTAGGTTTTATTGACCTACATTTCAGTTTCAGACTTCTTACCCTTCAGAACTAACATCCCCCTGCCTGACATGTTGTAGTCTGTCTGTGTAGGTCTGGAGGGGGGCTGTTCTCCATAGCCATCAATCACAGGCCTTAGCACAACCTTTCTTTGTGCTTGTCTATGCCTGTCCTGCTGGCTGAGACAGTTGTTGAGTATGTGAGCCTCAATGACTTACACGTGTGTGCATCCTATGGACTGCCAGCTATGCTAGTTCTCCTTGATTACCTTCCTACTGCTGTTTTCCATCCCCATTGCCTTCCTGTTTAAGCCCAGGGGCACGCTGTGCAAACACAGTGTTCAGATGTGAACGGAGCTGCTATTTCCTGGTTTACTTGTTTTTTTGTTTTTTTTTGTGCGCACACATGTTTAAGCAATGTAAAGAGTGCTAGGCAGCTTCAAACCCACCCTGTCCTTAGCTCTGCTAAGCTAAGGGCAAACCCAGGCCATAGAGCTCCAATAAGCTTACAATATGCCTGACACACCCCTCTATGATGTCAGCTAACTCTTAGGCTTGCACCATGGTTTTCCTGCACCTACATGGTTGGGTGCAGGCTAGCCATGTGGGGAAATCTGTGATTCAGTATCATTCCCCTCATTTGCATAGGACTGCCTGCTAATGCCTAGTTACAAGTCCCACAGTGAGCCTTCCCCTTTAGCAACCACTATTCACTGGCCTTGTTGTCTTCTGCCTGCCAATGACTATAATGGCAAAATTGTGATTTTGCAGAAAAAGCTTTTTTCAGGGTTTTACTTTTATTTTCTGGCCGATCCCGTTTGTGCATTGCTGCCCTACACTTAAACGGCCGTAATTGGCCAAAAAAATTTTTTTTTGCAACTGTTTTCCATGCCATTGACCATATATTTGGCCATTGGTATGCTTTCCACATTATGTACACCCTTTATTTGGAGCTGTCATGACTCCATTTTGTAGTTTGCAGAAATGTACTCGGTTACTAACCGAGTATATTTCTGCAGGTTACACTAATCCTGTACGGATGGCTGCTAGCTTCCTGGATCACTAATTCACCTCATTTGCATAGTTTTCATCTGCAAATGGGGTAATAAACATACAGGAACTGTGTCCATACAGGAATAGTGCAGAAGTGCTCGTGCACGTCCTGGGAGCTTGTTCCTGGATCTCTCGGCGGCCATATTGCCTCCAGCAGCTCCTGCACTATTCCTGCATGCCATGCACAGCTTGCTGAATCCTGGGGGTATGTCTCAAAGCATGAACCTGAAGACATAATGGGTATCATATCAGTATTCTGTACTGAAGCAAACAGATTTGCTAAACTGTTATTGGATAGTGAAAATCTATCCCAAATTCTGCCATGTTTTCTCTTGTGAACCATTGTGTCCATATGAGCCATTGTTACATTTTCTTGTTACAGAACTCTGTAAATAAACCACAACTCAAGGACTGCTGGCAAACAAACTCATTCCTATCAAAACTGTTCTTCTTGAACTAGTAAGCAATGACACATTTCTAAAGATTCTTAAATTCTTGCAATATGAAAAAAAATACTTTTTAGCACAGTCATAAGAAGAAGAAGGAAACAGAAAAAAAAGTTCAACAGCTTGTAGTCCAGACAGACAAATTTGTTGATGACTCATTTCTTTTTTATATCCAAGACAGACATCTCTATTGATGAGTCATTTCTTTTTTTCTAATGAAACCTGAGTCAGCATATGTCATTGAAATACTTTCAGGTTGCTATGAAAACACATAAACTGTGCAAAATCTTACCTGTTGAATTTCCATATAATTTGCTGGCAAAAAAAATGGTTCAGTGGGCAGTAGACTCCCTCATTTCATCATGACCTATTTCTATGAAAAAGCTACTATGACAGGTCATACAGTTCATGAGACAGCTATAAGACTATTTACTGAGTTGTCATGCAATGGAGTACTGTTGTTATTTCTGATGGCTTCTGCTCTAGCCATAAATGTATGTGATACCTAGAGTGTTATATAGTGTAATCATTAAGGCAAGGTTAGGATTATTAAAATAGGTTAGAGCAAACATTTTTAATTTTGTTAATTCTGAGACTTGTTTAGTTGACCTTCAGTGTCATCTTGTAGTTTTGATATATATTTTTTCATAAGTCTGAGACTCACTGATTGCTGTGCACAAAGATGATATCAAATCATGTGGAAGTAATGATGAGTTCAAAGGTCATATAAACACTAGTGTCCCGTAAATGCAGGAAGTAGAAAAGAAAACTTTTATTTTCAGCTTCTTTGTAAAGCACATAGAAACAGGTAGTAAATGCACGTATACATATGTATCACAAATCTGTTGCACATATTGCAAGAGTTGTAACCATGCAATACTGCTGATAGGATACAGAGTGCTCCCTATGATGATAGTGAACACTGTCTTACTGACAAATACTTTCCTTCAAAATGGAGTCTCTCATTTGTCAACCAGTAAACATAAGAGAGTAGTGAGGTAGAAGGTCTTAGTGTTACTTTTTTACAAAGTGTAATTAATGTGCTGCTTTCAACTCCAAGTGTATGGAACACCTACAATAACATCCATAAAGTTATTGATATTATTTGTTTAAACAAGGAAGAGAGTAAAAATATCCTCATTTCTTCATTATTTGAAGACATAAGTGCCTTTAAAGAGGAAATTATCTCTGTGTTGATACTCTTACCACAAAATGCTGACTTGTTAATTGTTCCCTGAATGTGTGTCATTTTTATCATGTTCACATATGTTATATATAACATCCTATGAGAAAATGAAGGCATACATTTCTTTTAGAAGTAATTATTAATGTAGTATCATAATATATCTATGGCACCACATTTCCATCACTCACTGACAAAATATAAAATGTCATGTAATTCAGTTCATAAAAACACATACTTACAGAATGGCACATAGAAAATACACCAACAAATAGTTATTTTCTTGTCTTAACACTGGGTGCTGAACAGTGAAAAACAGGTGATGTGTGATAGCATCTTAAGTATACTACACAGTCAGGATAAAAGAAACTTGCAATGTATACACTGAAAGTCAAAATGCTTCTTTTTCTTATCTGAAAGCAAAGTCTCGCTGAAATCTCGAGATGTTTGTCCAGATATCTTACAGTGAATACAGCCTGCAAATGTGAAACATTAAGAGATAAATTCCTGGATATGCTGGGACCAAAAAATGGAAGATCTTTACTCACACAAGTCACTTGAATTTAACAAATTAAGAAAGGGGCCATACCTGGTTCAGTATAAAAGGTACACCTCACTTAGCTTCACTAACTATGTATCATTGAGGAAATCCCCTTATGTCTAGTTTTCCCAAGCAGTGATAGAAACAGGATGACAAGTTTGAAAGTGGATAGCAACTTGGATGGAAGTCTCAGGCAAAAGAAAAGTTACTGACACTTAATTCAATGAAAGAATCAATGATGACAATGGTGGGAATACCTGCTGATATAATTGAAGTAAATGGCTTTGTGTGAATTAAGTGGACTAGACCAAAATGAAGCAAAAAATACTTAACTCAATAGACAGTATACAAAATTGCTAAAAATAATAGGAAGCTTCTGGTATTTGATTGCTGTGCTCCAACCTTCTGGAAGAATTAGAATAGTCATCTTTAATTTGTAATTTTGTGTGTGTGTGTGTGTGTGTGTGTGTGTGTGTGTGTGTGTGTGTGTGTGTGTGTGTGTGCTCGCATGTATTTTAATATTTTAGGACAGTTCCAGTTTCTATTAAAAAGTCAACTAACTTAACTGGGCTATTTTCAAAGCAGCCTGACATTTATGCATATGTCCCTGTAGGGAATAAGGTGATTACAGCAGCAGTGTCAATTGTGCAACATGTGACACACTTCCCTTTGGTGCAGGAAGACCAGAAGGGTGTGGGTTCTATTGCCACTACAGGTAATTGAATTACTGACACTGCAGTAATGATGGGGAGGGAGGGGTGCAGTACTCCTAAGTGTGTCATCCTTATGATCAGACATTAAATTAAGATTCCATCTGCTTGAGTTGGTGCACTCAGGTGGATGTAAAAAAAATCCCACACCACTTATCAAAAACAGTAAAGAAATGTCCTCAATCCCAGTGGTGGCTCGTGACTTCAAATCAAAGGGGGCTGCAGGAGACAGCTGGATGGGTGGGGCCAACAAGAAGGGGTGTGGCCAACTAAAAGGTGTGGAGCTATGCTAAAAAATCCAAAAACTGAGACTTTAATTAAATATGCTGCCCTGGTTGCCAAACTGTCATTATGAGAGTCCAATCAAGACAAACTGAAGTGTAGAAGAAAAAAAATATTTCAATGCTTGGAAACAAAACGGTTGTGAGGCATGAAAAAAAAATTACTTTTTAAATACATTACTGGAATGCCAGTCAAAATCAAGTATGAAAAAACAAGCAGCACTCAACTCAAACCACTTCTCCTTGCACTGCAGTTCTAATTATAATTTATACTCAGCTTTATAAAAGTACCAAGTAACATGCTGAAAGTAGCAATCTCTGTGATACCCCAACTTATAGAAATGTTTCTTATCCAGAAAAGACCTGCTGTCTAAAAACAACTATCTACTTGTTTCATGGGGAAAACATGATCAAAGTACAAAATGAACAGCAAATAAGAAACAAGCTCAAGATAAATTGCTTAAAGGATTACTGCACAGGTTATGTACCACACATGATAGATTGGCATTCTGTTTAGTTTACGGGTAAAGCCTGCAAAGATCACAGCAAGTCTCCAACAAATGTAATGAGGTTCAGAAAATACTGTAATCCTGTCCTTTATTAAAAATATTGTCATATGCATTTCAATACCTAAGGCTTATATGGTATCTAGTTATGTAAATATTCTCGGCATGGCAACAACAAAAAGGCTTTCAATGTTGGTAATTTTTTAACAGTATGCTTATTAAAGCTTACTTGCATCTTACAATCTCAGACAAGCTTAAATGATGGTTATTAAAGCATTGCTACTTAAACACACACCAACAGATACTGCAACAACATGCATTTTCTGAATTAGAAGCATAAATCAACAGTATAAAAATATGACAGAAAACCAGAACATTCTGCAAAATCAAGGACAGATGAAAAGCCACTGTAGTACTTGTGCCTACCTTGGATGGGGGATGACTTACACTGCATAACTGCTCCTTGCCTTGCTTGGACACATCCAGAGTCACTACATGGGGGAGTGGGGTACAACAAGTATGCCACAATTTGAAATGTCTCTGGCTGATGGTGATGGCCCTGACACGTGTCATACCTCTCAACCTCAGAGCAAGAAATCTGTACAAAGCCCTAAATAGAAGTGGGACAAAGGCCCCAAAATAATGACAATTTTAAATATTGTTCTTATAAACTTAGAAAGATAATAGAATAGCATGTCTTGCATTAGTATGAATTTTCTGAAGGGTATGAAATCCGAAACTCAAATGTCTGTCATTATTTTCTAACTTCAATCTTTGTCAGAACCAAGCGTCGCCACAGTAGTAACCAGGCTCTAGATATCCAACTCTTCAGCAATGGTAGACACAAAAACCAATAATTCTACAGCTGTAGAGATGCTGTTATTCACTCTCCAACACACGAAAACGAATCCAAAAAGTATCTTAAAAGTATTTTATTGTTAGCGCTTTCACCTTTCGGCTTCTTCAGACAATACAACATTTACTGGGTGCACAGAATTAAATACTCCCTCCCTCCAAGATTATTGGTAGTAAAAAACATTCCCATTTCGTCACTTCCTTCATTTAAAAAACAATCATGTAAACATTCTGAGCCGGGTAGCTACGAACAAAACAAACATAACATGCTCGTAGGATTCACATAGACACACTCAACCAGAATAACAGTCCAATAAACAGAGGGAAAACACAAACAAAATCTCTATTAACAAAACTCCCACATCCTAATCTCATACTATAATACTTAAAAACAATATTTAAAAATGTAAGAAACTTAGCATAAGCAGAGTTAATAGGATGCAGCATTAAATGTTGTCCATCCTTTCAAGTAGCTATGCGCTATTTCATCTAACGTACATTTGGTTTAAAATAAAAACAAAAAACATAAAACATATATATATTCATAAGTACAAGGGGAAAAGTCAATGTATCCAAAACAAATCAATAAGCACATCCCTTTTACTAAACGACACATAAAAACCGAGGTATAATAAACCTCTCTATTGTGTGTAGAAACATATGACGTTTGGAGGACTTTGAAAGCAGTAACTGCTTCTAAATTATAGGTTGTACAAGTGCATTGTGCATATTAGAGTGCAGACATTCACTAGGCCTAAAACTTGCTGCTATTTGTATCCAGAATATCTATAAAGGCCTCTAAATACAATTCAATAAGTAAAAGCCAAGAATAAACGTGACCGAGGTCAGATCTACCTTGGCATACTTAACTGTCTATATTTCTTGACAAAACATAAAAAACAAGTTGTTAGCTGGTCTATATTAGTCCAAACAACTCCTAGAATATTCAAATATCAGGGGTAACTAACTGTGCGGAAGTTAGGAACAGCCTAGCTATCTAAATAAGTGACTCTGTACAAACAAAGGGACAGGCACTGGTTGCATAAACTCCTTCCTATTCAAGCCTAATGACTTGAACTCACTCCTTCCTATTCAAGCCTAATGACTTGAACTCATTTCGTAAAAAGTTTTCTATTCTTCAATATTGGTTTGAGACTGACTTTATCGTTCAAACCAGGACTGACATCCGCCCTAAGTCGTACAACCCAATTGAGTTCACATTCTTCAGTGAAGTTAGAAACATCTCCACCTCTTAGTGTTTTATTGATGGTTTGTATTACCATAAAGTTAAAACTATGTGATGGCCCTAAGTTACTGATATGTTTCGCTAGTGCATTGTGTATACACCCCATGCGTATATTGTATACATGGTCCCTAACTCTTTCGCGTAGCTTCCTGTTGGTTTTCCCAACGTAGAATGCCTCGCACTGATGACAACATGCGAGGTAGACTACGTTTTCACTTTGACAATCCGTATGTGTATTAAAGATAAATTCTCTACCCGTGGTTGGATGCCTAAAAACAAAGTTGGTGTTGATATATTTACATTGGGCACATCTACCACAGGGTACAGTGTTGGCATTAGTGTTACCCCTACCTACTTCCTTCTTTTTCAGATTTCGATGGCACAACATACGTTTCAGATTTTTCCTATTCTTAAAAGAGAAGAGGGGTTCAGGTCCTACTACACTAGCTATCTTATCATCTAAGAGTAGTGTATTCCAGTGCTTGATGATTATTTCTTTTATTGCTTCAATATCAGCTGTATAATATACAGGTATTCTCAGAAATCCTTTTCTACTCCTATCTGGTTGTTCTAAGTCAACTCCACCCCCACTTTCAGAAAAATAGGGTTTTGCTCTCGTTCCCCTTAACTTTACTACTTCATTAAAAGTCCCTTCTAATTCCCTATCATTGTACCCACGTTGTTTGAGTCTGACATATAGACTCTCCATTTCCTCATCAAATTCTTGGTCTAGGGGATTTAGTCTTGACGTTCTCATACTTTGACCCTTTATAATATTGTTAAATATAAAACGTGGGTGCATACTGTCTCGATGCAAAATGGTATTTTTATAACATCCCTTTCTATGTATGTTGGTGTTAAGCATGCCATTGGCTAGCCTTATCACATTCACATCCAGGAAGGGAATATCAATCTCCGAAAAATTAGATGTAAACTCTAAAAATGTACTCAAACTATTGATCTTCTCAACGAACCTCAATAGTCCTTGTTCATCCCCTTTCCATATGAAAAAGACGTCATCCACAAAACGTCTGTAAAAGGGGATGAAGTCCCCATATTCCTTGAGTTTAAAGAGGTTGTCAGACTCCCATTCTGCCATAAATAGGTTGGCGTAGCTATTGGCACAAGATGTGCCCATAGCTACGCCATCCTTCTGTAGGTACATCTCTTCTTCAAAGAGGAAGATATTATTCTGTAGTACTATCTCTAGAAACAATGTTAGTAAATCTATGTTCCTAGTGTCTAGTGTAGAGTTCCTGACCAAATAAGAATAGATCAAACTCACTCCCTCTTCATTAGGTATCATGGTGAACAGGCTCTTAACATCTAGGGTCACCATATAAAATTCCTCATTGACCGAGAACTGCTTGGTATGCTCATAAAGGTCAATGAGGAACTGCTTAGTGTCCCTTAGAATAAAGGGATTCTCTTCTACAATGGGTCTCAGAAAGGTCTCAACATAGAGTGAAAAGGGTTCTGTCATCCATCCCCTCCCTGATACAATTGGACGGAGTGGGGGATTTTCTTTGGACTTATGAATTTTCGGTAGTCCCTGTATTATGGGTAATAGGGGGCTGTCAACTTTCAAAAATTTGAAGAGTTCAAGATCTATATCTGAATTCTCTAGAAGTTCTGTTAAGGTTTTATTGACTGCTAATATCTTATTCTTGACTTCTTGCTCACTAATCAATGTGTAAAACCTATCTTCTCCAAGCATCATCTTCATTCTCTGAGTGTAAGCTACACTATCCATTAGGACTATTGGCCCTCCCTATTCGGCCGGTCTAATTGCGACCGAAGTATCATTAATGAGGGCATTCAAGGCTTCTTTCTGAGTATAACTAAGATTGAATCTCATAGACTTATACTGTCTTCCTGATTTCATGCTATGTATATCATTTTCTACGAGTTTAGAGAATGTGTCTATAAGTGGATGTAATGTAGGGGTATATAGACTTTTAGGTCTAAATTTACATTGTTGAGGGATATTATTATAAGAGCTAAAACCTCCAAAATCAAGTTTTAATTGCATATTACGAGCAAACATTTTAATATCTAATATTAAGTCTGTCAGTCTACTATTAGAGGTGGGAATGAATGTCAATCCCTTGCTTAATACAATCTCTTCTTCAGATGTTAACTTTCTCCTAGACAAATTGACCACTAACGTTTCTCCATTTGTTCCCACATCTTCTTCAAGGTAGGCCCTAGATGTTCTCCATCTGACCCCTTCCTTTTCTGTCTCCCTCTGCTGAATGATCTGTTCCTCCTGTTCTGAAATTGCTGTGCTATAGGAAAAGGTGTTTCCTGACTCCTGTTAATCATAGTATTGCTCATGTTCGAGCCTATGGCTGTTGTATTAGGGACTTTACTCCTTACTGCCTGGTTACTTGAGTAACTAATAGGCACCTGTAGTATACTCTCCGTGCTTGTTGAAGCCTCTCCCTTTCCCTTTTGCAAGGTACTAGTCTGATTATTTGATGGTTCTGCTCGCTCTAATGAGCTACTACTAGTCACATCTGATGCTCTATTATTTGGTGGAAGCCACCCAGTAGGCCTTCCCGGAACCAGAGCATCTAATGCTTGTGAAATTAAAATTTGTTGTGAACCCTGTGAAATAACATTAACACATGCGTCTGCTTCATTCACACCATTTCTCGAATGTTCATTATTAAACCTGGGCCAGGTGAAAATATTGCCCGTAGCAAAATCTTTAGAGTCTCTAATGATTTTAGTCTTTTTTTGTTCAAGGAGTTTCTTCTCATATATATGAACATTATCAAGCATCTTGTCCATTTCTGTCTCCAATAAATCCAAGGGATATTTCACAAGCATGCGTTCTTGTTGTTTGATAATTCCTTGTTTAACATTGCATTCCTCTTCTATAAAATATTCATTCATGAGTTTCATATAATTGAAACTCAAATCCAAGTTTAACTGTTGCCACTTAGCTAAAAGTCTCGGATATACATTGCCCGTAGTGGGCATTTTTAAAATACACAGACCTCTCGGTACTATCTTTCTAACTAGACATACCTCAAAGTGCTGCCGTTGCAATTGCCAACGTTTCAGTCTCAAAAAGTCCAACTCAAGTTTGTTAACATCTCCTGAAAGCTCCATAACGTCTACTGCCATTGCGTTTCTTTCGCTATTATCTAGTTCTGGATCAAACGCCATCAGAGTGTTCTTCACGCCGGAGACGCACTGATGAAATCTCTCCCACTTCCGGTCCATCGTAGTCGTTCCAGGGATGGTATACGGTAATTCAACATCACTCGCTTCAGCAGCCAGAGGCACGGCTCCTGCTTCTTGAGCCATGTCGGTTCGGTAAAGTAAAAGATAAATAAAGATAGTAGTCACAACACCGTACCGAACCACAAAAACCACCGTGGCAATAAACAGATAATAAATGTCAGAACCAAGCGTCGCCACAGTAGTAACCAGGCTCTAGATATCCAACTCTTCAGCAATGGTAGACACAAAAACCAATAATTCTACAGCTGTAGAGATGCTGTTATTCACTCTCCAACACACGAATCAAAAGTATCTTAAAAGTATTTTATTGTTAGCGCTTTCACCTTTCGGCTTCTTCAGACAATACAACATTTACTGGGTGCACAGAATTAAATACTCCCTCCCTCCAAGATTATTGGTAGTAAAAAACATTCCCATTTCGTCACTTCCTTCATTTAAAAAACAATCATGTAAACATTCTGAGCCGGGTAGCTACGAACAAAACAAACATAACATGCTCGTAGGATTCACATAGACACACTCAACCAGAATAACAGACCAATAAACAGAGGGAAAACACAAACAAAATCTCTATTAACAGAACTCCCACATCCTAATCTCATACTATAATACTTAAAAACAATATGTAAAAATGTAAGAAACTTAGCATAAGCAGAGTTAATAGGATGTTTTTTGTTTTTATTTTAAACCAAATGTATGTTAGATGAAATAGCGCATAGCTACTTGAAAGGATGGACAACATTTAATGCTGCATCCTATTAACTCTGCTTATGCTAAGTTTCCTACATTTTTAAATATTGTTTTTAAGTATTATAGTATGAGATTAGGATGTGGGAGTTTTGTTAATAGAGATTTTGTTTGTGTTTTCCCTCTGTTTATTGGACTGTTATTCTGGTTGAGTGTGTCTATGTGAATCCTACGAGCATGTTATGTTTGTTTTGTTCGTAGCTACCCGGCTCAGAATGTTTACATGATTGTTTTTTAAATGAAGGAAGTGACGAAATGGGAATGTTTTTTACTACCAATAATCTTGGAGGGAGGGAGTATTTAATTCTGTGCACCCAGTAAATGTTGTATTGTCTGAAGAAGCCGAAAGGTGAAAGCGCTAACAATAAAATACTTTTAAGATACTTTTTGGATTCGTTTTCGTGTGTTGGAGAGTGAATAACAGCATCTCTACAGCTGTAGAATTATTGGTTTTTGTGTCTACCATTGCTGAAGAGTTGGATATCTAGAGCCTGGTTACTACTGTGGCGACGCTTGGTTCTGACATTTATTATCTGTTTATTGCCACGGTGGTTTTTGTGGTTCGGTACGGTGTTGTGACTACTATCTTTATTTATCTTTTACTTTACCGAACCGACATGGCTCAAGAAGCAGGAGCCGTGCCTCCGGCTACTGAAGCGAGTGATGTTGAATTACCGTATACCATCCCTCTAACGACTACGATGGACCGGAAGTGGGAGAGATTTCATCAGTGCGTCTCCGGCGTGAAGAACACTCTGATGGCGTTTGATCCAGAACTAGATAATGGCGAAAGAAACGCAATGGCGGTAGACGTTATGGAGCTTTCAGGAGATGTTAACAAACTTGAGTTGGACTTTTTGAGACTGAAACTCTGGCAATTGCAACGGCAGCACTTCAAGGTATGTCTAGTTAGAAAGATAGTACCGAGAGGTCTGCGTATTTTAAAAATGCCCACTACGGGCAATGTATATCCGAGACTTTTAGCTAAGTGGCAACAGTTAAACTTGGATTTGAGTTTCAATTATATGAAACTCATGAATGAATATTTTATAGAAGAGGAATGCAATGTTAAACAAGGAATTATCAAACAACAAGAACGCATGCTTGTGAAATATCCCTTGGATTTATTGGAGACAGAAATGGACAAGATGCTTGATAATGTTCATATATATGAGAAGAAACTCCTTGAACAAAAAAAGACTAAAATCATTAGAGACTCTAAAGATTTTGCTATGGGCAATATTTTCACCTGGCCCAGGTTTAATAATGAACATTCGAGAAATGGTGTGAATGAAGCAGACGCATGTGTTAATGTTGTTTCACAGGGTTCACAACAAATTTTAATTTCACAAGCATTAGATGCTCCGGTTCCGGGAAGGCCTACTGGGTGGGGTCCACCAAATAATAGAGCATCAGATGTGACTAGTAGTAGCTCATTAGAGCGAGCAGAACCATCAAATAATCAGACTAGTACCTTGCAAAAGGGAAAGGGAGAGGCTTCAACAAGCACGGAGAGTATACTACAGGTGCCTATTAGTTACTCAAGTAACCAGGCAGTAAGGAGTAAAGTCCCTAATACAACAGCCGTAGGCTCGAACATGAGTAATACTATGATTAACAGGAGTCAGGAAACACCTTTTCCTATAGCACAGCAATTTCAGAACAGGAGGAACAGATCATTCAGCAGAGGGAGACAGAAAAGGAAGGGGTCAGATGGGGAACATATAGGTCCCACTCTGAAGAAGATGTGGGAACAAATGGAGAAACGTTAATTGTCAATTTATCAAAAAGAAAGTTAACATCAGAAGAAGAGTTTGTATTAAATAAGGGACTGACATTCATTCCCACCTCTAATAGCAGACTAACAGATTCAATATTAGACATCAAAATGTTTGCTCGAAATATGCAATTAAAGCTTGATTTTGGAGGTTTTAGCTCTTATAATAATATCCCTCAACAATGTAAATTTAGACCTAAAAGTCTATATACCCCTACATTACATCCACTTATAGACACATTCTCTAAACTCGTAGAAAATGATATACATAGCATGAAATCAGGAAGACAGTATAAGTCTATGAGATTCAATCTTAGTTATACTCAGAAAGAAGCCTTGAATGCCCTCATTAATGATACTTCAGTCACAATTAGACCGGCCGATAAGGGAGGGCCAATAGTCCTAATGGATAGTGTAGATTACACTCAGAGAATGAAGATGATGCTTGGAGAAGATAGGTTTTACACATTGATTAGTGAGCAAGAAGTCAAGAATAAGATATTAGCAGTCAATAAAACCTTAACAGAACTTCTAGAGAATTCAGATATAGATCTTGAACTCTTCAAATTTTTGAAAGTTGACAGCCCCCTATTACCCATAATACAGGGACTACCGAAAATTCATAAGTCCGAAGAAAATCCCCTACTCCGTCCAATTGTATCAGGGAGGGGATGGATGACAGAACCCTTTTCACTCTATGTTGAGACCTTTCTGAGACCCATTGTAGAAGAGAATCCCTTTACTCTAAGGGACACTAAGCAGTTCCTCATTGACCTTTATGAGCATACCAAGCAGTTCTCGGTCAATGAGGAATTTTATATGGTGACCCTAGATGTTAAGAGCCTGTTCACCATGATACCTAATGAAGAGGGAGTGAGTTTGATCTATTCTTATTTGGTCAGGAACTCTACACTAGACACTAGGAACATAGATTTACTAACATTGTTTCTAGAGATAGTACTACAGAATAATATCTTCCTCTTTGAAGAAGAGATGTACTACAGAGGATATGTAGCTATGGGCACATCTTGTGCCAATAGCTACGCCAACCTATTTATGGCAGAATGGGAGTCTGACAACCTCTTTAAACTCAAGGAATATGGGGACTTCATCCCCTTTACAGACGTTTTGTGGATGACGTCTTTTTCATATGGAAAGGGGATGAACAAGGACTATTGAGGTTCGTTGAGAAGATCAATAGTTTGAGTACATTTTTAGAGTTTACATCTAATTTTTCGGAGATTGATATTCCCTTCCTGGATATGAATGTCATAAGGCTAGCCAATGGCATGCTTAACACCAACATACATAGAAAGGGATGTTATAAAAATACCATTTTGCATCGAGACAGTATGCACCCACGTTTTATATTTAACAATATTATAAAGGGTCAAAGTATGAGAACGTCAAGACTAAATCCCCTAAACCAAGAATTTGATGAGGAAATGGAGAGTCTATATGTCAGACTCAAACAACGTGGGTACAATGATAGGGAATTAGAAGGGACTTTTAATGAAGTAGTAAAGTTAAGGGGAACGAGAGCAAAACCCTATTTTTCCGAAAGTGGGGGTGGAGTTGACTTAGAACAACCAGATAGGAGTAGAAAAGGATTTCTGAGAATACCTGTATATTATACAGCTGATATTGAAGCAATAAAAGAAACAATCATCAAGCACTGGAATACACTACTCTTAGATGATAAGATAGCTAGTGTAGTAGGACCTGAACCCCTCTTCTCTTTTAAGAATAGGAAAAATCTGAAACGTATGTTGTGCCATCGAAATCTGAAAGAGAAGGAAGTAGGTAGGGGTAACACTAATGCCAACACTGTACCCTGTGGTAGATGTGCCCAATGTAAATATATCAACACCAACTTTGTTTTTAGGCATCCAACCACGGGTAGAGAATTTATCTTTAATACACATACGGATTGTCAAAGTGAAAACGTAGTCTACCTCGCATGTTGTCATCAGTGCGAGGCATTCTACGTTGGGAAAACCAACAGGAAGCTACGCGAAAGAGTTAGGGACCATGTATACAATATACGCATGGGGTGTATACACAATGCACTAGCGAAACATATCAGTAACTTAGGGCCATCACATAGTTTTAACTTTATGGTAATACAAACCATCAATAAAACACTAAGAGGTGGAGATGTTTCTAACTTCACTGAAGAATGTGAACTCAATTGGGTTGTACGACTTAGGGCGGATGTCAGTCCTGGTTTGAACGATAAAGTCAGTCTCAAACCAATATTGAAGAATAGAAAACTTTTTACGAAATGAGTTCAAGTCATTAGGCTTGAATAGGAAGGAGTTTATGCAACCAGTGCCTGTCCCTTAGTTTGTACAGAGTCCCTTATTTAGATAGCTAGGCTGTTCCTAACTTCCGCACAGTTAGTTACCCCTGATATTTGAATATTCTAGGAGTTGTTTGGACTAATATAGACCAGCTAACAACTTGTTTTTTTATGTTTTGTCAAGAAATATAGACAGTTAAGTATGCCAAGGTAGATCTGACCTCGGTCACGTTTATTCTTGGCTTTTACTTATTGAATTGTATTTAGAGGCCTTTATAGATATTCTGGATACAAATAGCAGCAAGTTTTAGGCCTAGTGAATGTCTGCACCCTAATATGCACAATGCACTTGTACAACCTGTAGTTTAGAAGCAGTTACTGCTTTCAAAGTCCTCCAAACGTCATATGTTTCTACACACAATAGAGAGGTTTATTATACCTCGGTTTTTATGTGTCGTTTAGTAAAAGGGATGTGCTTATTGATTTGTTTTGGATACATTGACTTTTCCCCTTGTACTTATGAATATATATATGTTTTATGTTTTTTGTTTTTATTTTAAACCAAATGTACGTTAGATGAAATAGCGCATAGCTACTTGAAAGGATGGACAACATTTAATGCTGCATCCTATTAACTCTGCTTATGCTAAGTTTCTTACATTTTTAAATATTGTTTTTAAGTATTATAGTATGAGATTAGGATGTGGGAGTTTTGTTAATAGAGATTTTGTTTGTGTTTTCCCTCTGTTTATTGGACTGTTATTCTGGTTGAGTGTGTCTATGTGAATCCTACGAGCATGTTATGTTTGTTTTGTTCGTAGCTACCCGGCTCAGAATGTTTACATGATTGTTTTTTAAATGAAGGAAGTGACGAAATGGGAATGTTTTTTACTACCAATAATCTTGGAGGGAGGGAGTATTTAATTCTGTGCACCCAGTAAATGTTGTATTATCTGAAGAAGCCGAAAGGTGAAAGCGCTAACAATAAAATACTTTTAAGATACTTTTTGGATTCGTTTTCGTGTGTTGGAGAGTGAATAACAGCATCTGTACAGCTGTAGAATTATTGGTTTTTGTGTCTACCATTGCTGAAGAGTTGGATATCTAGAGCCTGGTTACTACTGTGGCGATGCTTGGTTCTGACATTTATTATCTGTTTATTGCCACGGTGGTTTTTGTGGTTCGGTACGGTGCTGTGACTACTAATTTCAATCTTTAATGATTTGCCACTAATTTGCCAGAAAAACACAATTTTATGAAAAACGGGCCAAAAATATGATGCAAAAATATAAAATAGCCACACAATACAGCTGGAAACCTGTCAAAGAAGGGACACTTTTTTAATATTAGTACTGTTAACTTGAGCAGCTGACAAAATAAGAATCTACATGCATTTCTGAAATTAAAAGTAATCTATAACTCTGATCATTACAATTACGTATTAATTGTAAACCCTCCATGATTTCTTCCAAATGTGCCATTTTGTGGAGGGATTACTAGGGGGAGAGCAACACTTTGAACCAAAATCGGGGACAGTTGAGAGGTTTGGACTTACCAAATTCTATAAAGCAATTTATTTACACATACCTCTCAACCTATTAACATAGGAAATCTGGACAAGGCCAAATATCTTGGGGAAACATACAACCAGTATTAAAATTGCTCTTATATAAACTTAGACAGTTGATATAATAACAGGTCTTGCTTTAGCAATCATTTGTCTGAAGGGTATGAAGTCTGAAACCCAATGTCTGTCATTTAGTGACTTCATTCCTAAATTATTTTCCAGAAAAAACACACATTTTATGAGGAACAAATCAAAAATAAGCAAAAAAATCTACTCATTCTGTGAAAATCTGGACAGTTGAGAGGTATAGTTTAGCCGTGGCTGTCTCTGAGTTTACCACCCTTCCCCCCTGAAAAAATCATGGTCGAATGGGGCCTCCCCCTGCAACCATTCCAATGTCCCATTACTTGGCTATTTTGTCCCATTTACCATAAACACTGTAATGTGCATATTGCTTTACTTCTACAATGATTTGGATTTCATTTAAAAGTTTTACTTTATATTTTATAGCACAAACACCAATAGACATCTGCTAAACAAAGCAATGCAGTCTCACAATGAAAATAGACTTAGCATTAAAACTTCTCTGCTCTTGAAACTCACACTCATTGAAACAGCATTGAAACCCACATTCAAAGAAAATACATCTGGCCAGTGGCAGATAAAGATTAACTTTGGGTGGTTTTCAAATCACAGGCCCCTTGCCCATGAAACGTACACCTTCCTGATTGTATTAAATTATATTGTATAATACAGTACAGTTGTTAGAAGGCATTTTAAATTTATTGTTTTGAACATTTTTTCAGTAAACAATGAAACAAAATGCATGCACCAATAAAGACAAAACTGCCCAATTCAGAACATTTCCATCAAAAAGTCTACTCAAACATCTACAATCGACCAGTCATCTAAATAATTCCACATTAAAGAGATCTGCAACTAATGAAGAGATTGCTGCTAGCAAACAACTTTATGTTTCATTGTTTCATCTACAAATAAAGTGCCTGTTACCCTTGATGAATACATTGCCTATGTTACACTAAAAAATGATAAGCTAGTAATACTGCAATAGGGACTGGAAGGCAAACTGATAACAGGTTCGTAGTTACTAGGTAGCAGCATCCACCCCCTTTAAAAGTATAACACAGGACAGTATCAGCAATGCATCTACATACTGAGGGAGTAGAACACATAGCCCTCTGCACCAAAAGCAAGTACACAACATGTTGCACTGTTAACAAAGCAAGCAGACTCAGCATAAGCAGCACTAAACTTCTCTTCCCCTGAAGCTCTCAGCTCCTTGTAAAATCCACTTGACACTCAACTGTATCTCTCAATTTTGCAGCACAAGAAATCTGGAAAAGCCAAAATTTATTGTGGGGGGACAAAATCCCAAAAACCAGGGACGCATTTTAAACATTGCTTGTATAATCTTGGAAAGTTGCTAGAATAAAATGCTGTGTTACCACCATGCATTTCACTGCCAAGTCTTGAACCTGGGACCCTGTGCACTACAGACAAAGTAACATATCACAATGCCAAATTAGCTGTTTCTGCAAAGACAGGAAGACTGAAACTTAAATGGCTATCATTTACAGAATCCAGTTCTCACCACAGCTCTCAATCTCTTAGCACAAAAAACCTGGACAAAGTGAATAATGGGGGAATGTAGCCCTAAAAATAGGGACAAACTTCAAATATTGATCTTATAAACTTAGAAAAATGCTAGAATAAAAGGTTTTGTGTTACATGTACCTTCTGAAGAATATGAAGTCTGAAATTCACATGTCTATCATACCAGAAAAACACAGATTTTATGATGAACAGAACAAAAATATGAGGCAAAAATCTGAATTTTCACAAGTGGTGGTGGGTAGGGAAATCAGGATCTTGCTATCTCCATGCAAGGTACAGAGTTTGAGCCACACACACACACACACACACACACACACACACACACACACACACACACACACACACACACACACACACACACACACACACACACACCAAAAGCAGCTCCATATATAGTACCTGACTCAACAACTTGGTCCCGGTAAACTCTGCTTCAGGTATCAACTCTGCACACACTTGAAAGCCACACACACACACACACACACACACACACACACACACACACACACACACACACCCCAAAAGCAGCTACGTATTTAGTACCTGACTCAACAATTTGGTCTTGGTAAACTCTGCTTCAGGCAGCAACTCTGCACACACTTGAAAGCTTCCTGCTTCAGGCAGCTTGCCTCAGTCCTGGGTAAACTCTGTTGCTTCAGCTTGCCTCATAAACAACGTGTTTTCCGGTAAACTCTGCACTCACTTGAAAGTAACCGAATGATGTTCGTCCGTCACATAAACAACTTGGGTCTCTGGTAAACTCTGCTTCAGCTCTGCTTTCTGCTTCAGGCAGCTTGCCTCTTTCAGCACTGCTTTCTGTTTCAGGCAGCTTGCCTCGGTCCTGGGTAAACTCTGCTTCAGCTTGCCTAACAACTTGGTCCCCGCTTCTGCTTCAGGCAGCTTGCCTTGGTCCCGCGAGAGCATCGGTCATGGGTAAACTCTGCTTCAGCTTGCCTTTATGGTCCAGTGAGAGCAGCAGGCTCACAGTTATCCAGTCTGCAAATGTTACAGTCTGATCCCCTTTCAGTCTATGCGGTTGTAACAGCATAGACTTCTGGAGCATCTGAAGTTTGATGCCTTGTTTCTCATTCGGGACTGCTGTTTAATCAGTCCAAGTTTGGGAAATGGACACTCCCTCTAAATTTTAAATGGACACTCCCTCTATTTTTTTTTCTTCTTTTTGCAGCACTGAGCAGTCTGAGTTAAATGGTCCGGACACTTTAAATTAGTGGTCTGGACATTTTTACAGCAGTCTGAGTATTTTTTTCTTTTTACAGCTGGGGGGGCTGCAATCCTGCAGTCCAATATCACAGGCCACCACTGCTCAATCCCATAGCTAAATTTTCCTCAATAATAGAAATACCACCTTAGGTCTCCTATTCTACTAGGATTAACCCTGTGAGCAATGGATAAATAAAAATAAAATAAAAAAATATTGGAAGTTTCAAAGGGATACAAACAATGCTTCACTGAGAGTTGCATAGCTAATAGATGAAGCAATGATCACCCTTTGCCATTTGCCCAGGCTGCGTCAGGTGACCAGTGTCAGAAAGAACTGCAAACCTGGGAGAATACTTATTTTTATTAAATGTATGCTTTTTTTAATTACAAGCAACAATCTCCACTTCCTATCATCATCATCATCAACTCCCTTTTCACACTTTTCTCCATGGGGTCAAAGTGTTGTTTCAACTGCCACCAGCTCTCATGATTCAGTGCCACTTTCTTTCCTTCTTCAACAGCCATAGCTAATTGTTTTAGGTCTCAATAAAATTTCAAAGAGTAAAAGCATCACATTGCCAGCAAACGTCTATATAGTCAGAGCTGTGGCTTCATCATTAATAACAGAAGGTTGGACTATAAATAAAGTTATGCACTAGAAATACTGATATATTTCCACTACAGTGTTGGAGAAAACTTAAGAATTCTGTGGACCACAAGAATATCATATTAGTTAATGTTTAAGAAAACAAACCTAGACTGCTCAGTGGAAGGGCAGACAGTAAAACTAAAATGCAAATATTTTGGCTACATAATGTGAAGAAATGATTCACTGGACAAGATTCTGATGGTGGGAAAGATTCAAGGCAAAAGAAGAAGGGGTGGCAGAGTCTATAGTAAATAAAGTTACTAAAGTAATGAATCTGAATTTATAAAAATGTAAAGAAACATTTGTTATTAGACAGACCTCAATTGCTAAATATTTTGATATAACAAAGAATTGGATTTGACTGAATGATTAAACAAAAAAAATCAGTGGACAATATCTGTACGTGTGTGTGTGTGTGTGTGTGTGTGTGTGTGTGTGTGTGTGTGTGTGTGTGTGTGTGTGTGTGTGTGTGTGTGTGTGTGTGTGTGTGTGTGTGTGTGTGTGTGTGTGTGTGTGTGTGTGTGTGTCATTGTGGTGCATAAGTTTTTGTACATGTGTGCATGCACTCTTGAAGAGGAGCAGTAGGGTTTCAAAGGACTGCACTATAAATTTCTCACAGCATGAAGTTAAACACATTACTATTTCCATTATTTATGTATAATTCATTCATTGGATCACAGTCAGATACCAGTCGTACACAATCAATAAAATGACTGCCTACATCTGTGTATGTATGTATGTGTGTGTGTGTGTGTGTGTGTGTGTGTGTGTGTGTGTGTGTGTGTGTGTGTGTGTGTGTGTGTGTGTGTGTGTGTGTGCCTGTGTGTATAGATGTGGGAGGTGCACTGTATGTTTGTGACAGCAGTGAGCTGATATACAATCACCATTATTCATGTATTTATTCATTTATTTGATCACACTCAGACATCTAAGGTTTGCAAGGTCAATAAAGTGGCTCTAATCGGTAAGCATGAAAGGTGGCCATTGGTAAAACTGACAGAACTCTGCTGTCATTTAATCACCATTAAATAGTCATTTATCTGTCTTGGTAGGGCTGTTTGAGTAGCACATGCTGCAATACCTTGCTATGAGTATTAATAGTAGTGTTACTATTAGTATTAGTATTATTAGTAGTATAACTTTTTTTATTTTTATTCATCTCAGATACCCAATATATATATATAGTCAATAAATACCCTAGAGTGAGTGGGTTCCAAAACAGTCTGTGGATGAATGTGACTGATCCTAGCTTTGTTTGTTCACAGGTAAGTAATCATTGCCTTTCATAGTATACTTCCTCCCTGCACCCCACTTGTTTGAAGTCACCAGACAGACTGCTGAGAAAAAGCAAACATAATTCAATAAATAAAAAGAATGGGAGGGGGTCTTGTCAGTGGTTTCTTTATGCAGAAGGACTTGGGAATGTTAGTTTCAAAAAAGGAGAGTTGAATGAAAAAAAAGGGTCAATAACTAAAAAAAAGAAAATGTATTTAAGAGGCAGTACATTAAAACTTTTATTAATACAGTTGCGTACCAATAAGGAGAGTGATAATTTAGCTCAGTTAAACTGAAGAGATGTGTTTATATGCTACTAATGAAAAAGCAAGTAGAGAAAATAAATATATATTTTTTATTATTTGCACAATGAAGAGCAACACATAGCAATCTAACTCAAGGAGAATACCTTAGACTAATTTAAGTCAAGGAGAATACCTTAGACTTTTTGTGAGCAAAAATATAGGTCTGATTAAAACCCCAACTAGAATCTAAAAATAGAAAGAAAGCATGCTCTTACTGATGGTGACATACTCAAATTAGCAATTATTTATTTTTAAAGAGGAAAGAGCAACACTTGTAGAAATAAATGAAACAAATGAGATTTTCTCCCCAAATTAAGGAACAAAGCAGAAGCATTAAAATAAGAATCTGCCATTTTGGTATTACTTTGGAAGAAGATATGCAATCCTTAGTGAAATGAAGAGTACACAGAAGTAAGCTAAGCATGTGTACAGGTGTAGCAGTGGTTCATTGCACTAGTATAACGTCTAGACATCTGAAAGTCTCACTCCCTGGTACTTCTGAATATTGTAAATATGAACTGCACCAAAATAACTTGAACCAGCTCAGAGTACAGCAATAACTCAGAGACATTAACATTTAATTTAAGTATTCATAGCTATAAATCAAGCCTTTCTATTGTTAAAGCATTTCATATTCCTGTAGAATATAATCTGAGATTGTAATAAAGTGGATGTTAAAACTGTAGTACAGGGCTATTGCAAGTGTTTTAAATTCTGCAGAAAAGGGACCTATTTATATGGGGATCACAGAAGTTAGCAGACGTTTTAAATATGACTTTTCAGAATGATAAAATGGAAATATACGATTCCTCGTGGATAGAAGAAAGTACCAAAACAGCCCTGAAATACCACAAACAGCAGAAAATACTCCAAAGAGATTTAAAAGATTCTGTGAGTGATCAAACTCTACTACAGCTTCAGTTTTGCTTCAGTACAATGTAGGCAAAGGATATGATATGCCTATTACAGAACACAAGTAAAACCTACACAGTGTCACACAGGTAAGCAAACTACTGATTGGTGAGTCTAAAAGTAATAGCAGACTTAATTAGAAACTTTAAAGTAAAACAAATTACACAAGTTGCAGAGGCCATCAGACTGCCATTTTGATTAAATCCCTCTGTACCACAAGGTTATGAATCCCAGTGTTGCATATCCTCCAGAAAGCAGATTTCAAATTCAACAGAAACAAAATCATCATCTAAGAGATATCTGATTATGAATATATACTCTTGTGTAATCTGTAAACCGAAGGAAGACTTTTCAGCTACAAATGGGGAAATACAGTGTAGTTGTTTATCCATGTACATTTATACTTGAATCACGTGATCACTGTACTACAAGTATCTACATCAAGCAATGACTCAATCAAAAAACATCTTTTTGTCAGCCTTGTCAAAAATGATGTCCTGTGGTTTCCATTCATAATATTGGCATATGCTTAATAAAGGCAGAGTTACAAGTCAAATTTATGCTAAAAAGGAGCACTGCTATGGTCAGCTGGCTTTAGAATGCAGAAGATGTAGCTAGTGTGCACATTTTAATTATTTAATGAATTAAGTAAGTATTAACTAATTATATTTTATTATCTGTGTTAGTCCCTCTATTCCTATGATTAGTTTTCAGTGGAGAGCTGAGGAGGAATTCATACTGATTAGGGGAAATTTGGCCAAGGCATGGAGGAAATCCACCTATTCTTTTTTGACAGGGAGATATTGGTTTTGTTTGTAGCACCAATGTTGCAGAAGACAAAACTGATATTCTGGAGTAGAGAATAGACAATGAGATAATGCTGGAAAATGATTGATTCTAGTACTGTGGAAGTAACAAAACTGCATTCTGGTAAACTTCATGGTAAGGTATTAACTTAAATAATGAACACTGTGGAACCTTACTGTCAAATGGGTTTACCTTGAGTGATGTAATCAAGAAAAAATTCAGTGAGAAGGATCAAAAATACTATAAAGTGAGGCTGCAAATGCAAAAATTCTAATAAAGCCAGAACCATCTGAAGGAGCAATTGACTTTGAAGTTTATAAGACAGCAATAAAATGAGAATAGGGATGATGAGCAGGATGTCAGAAGGAATGTCAGCAAGCCTCAGCATTATGTAGTTGCAGTCCATGAGCAAGAAAAAGATTGAGAAACCAATCCATCCCTCCATCCAACCATCTATCCATCTCTCCCTCTCTCCATCCATCCTTCCAACCAACCATCCATCCATCCACCCATCAATCCCTCCCTCCATCAGTCCCTCCATCCATCCATCCATCCATCCATCCATCCATCCATCCATCCATCCACCCATCAATCCCTCCCTCCATCAGTCCATCCATCCATCCATCCATCCATCCACCCATCAATCCCTCCCTCCAACAGTCCTTCCATCCATCCATCCATCCATCCATCCATCCATCCATCCATCCATCCATCCATCCATCCATCCATCCAGCCCTCCATTCATCCATCCATCCCTTCCTCCTACACTCATCCATCTTTCATTCCACAACCCCTTTTTCTCAATTTTGCACATAGGCATAGGGTGTTATATCAACAATGGCTATCATCTGGAGCCAATGTTTACACCTCTAGGTGGTTACATCCAGTTAACAAAAAGAAACCCTGGATAAGAGTAAAAAACAACGATGAATTGAACACTGGTAAGTAGATGGCATGAGACATATTCAACTTGCTATACATATTGGAAAAGGCCTTTTCAAAGAAACAGCACTTTACACTTCTCATTAGGTATCTAAATGTCTACACATATTTGATAAACAAAATTAATTTATTCTGTAATTTAACTATGTAATAATGAATTTCAGTTTGCAAATAAAAGAGAAACTGCACTCAAAATCATAAATTGAGCATTTATAAAGATGATATATACACAGCTGTTTGAAAGATTTTAGAAATATCTTGCATCAAGTATAGAAAAAGTTGATTAAAGGGACTTTGGGCCAGTTGGTGAGACACAGGTTTCCCTTAAAAATATATGTTTTATTACTTTTTAAACAAAAAATTTCTGTGTTCCAAGGTTGTTTCTCAGTGCATGTGTACAGCTGTGTCAGCACTGCTGTTTTCAATGTTTTGACATTAATGTTTTCCCAGTCAGCAATTGGTGTTTTAGCTAATTTATAGTAAACCTATATATATATATATATATATATATATATATATATATCTATATATATATATATATACATATATAAAAAAAAAAAATATATATATGCACACACACACACACACACACACACACACACACACACACACACACACACACACACACACACACACACATACACACACACACACACACACACACACACACACACACACATACATACATACATACATACATACATGCATACATACATATGGGTCTACTACATATGATCACCAGGCCCAAATGGCAATGTCCCTAACATCGAACACAAAACATCATCAAAGCAAATGTCAACACACTGCTATGCACGTGTCAAGCAATAACCTTGATGCATGCAAAAGTCAATGTAAAAAAAGAAAAAAAAAAAAATAGCTTTTTGCAGGGGGCAAGTCCCCTCATGCACTACACCCATGCTAATCATATACACTTACTCTGTGTTCACACAATACTAGGAAAGAGCATGTTTTCCACCTTCAGGAATTGTGTGACCTCAAATACTTGTTGATCATCTGCTAAGTTGACCAAATTGTGCTGACTAAACAGATATTGACTAAAAGCAAAGTTGACAACATATTGTGCTCCCATATATCTATATTTATATATCTAGTAAGATTCAGTTATCTGGAGAAAGAAAAAAATGAAGAAGAACTTGATGGCATAGCGTTTTGTTTGAAACAAAGGAAGTAGCAATTCTTATTGGGAATAAATACAGTATTTTAGATTTAGGATATTGGAATGCAATGGAATTAGCAGAAGAAAAATTGAAAGTGCTAGAATAGAGTGAAAAAAATAGAAGAAGAAAATGCATAGAGCAAAAAAAGTGTTAAGTGATAAGAAGTAACTTGCATATAGTATAATTAAAAGTAAATTGGAAATAATTTTAAAAAAGATTAGTTGTGCTGAAATGGTGGGAAAATTAATTGGAGACATTATTTGCCTATTAGATATTAAATACAGAGAAAAAAGAAGAACAGTTACATATGAATTGAGGAAAAGAAGTGATTTAGTCATTCTGTAAAGAAAACATGGTATTTTTACAGTTAAGATTGCATTAAGACAATGCAAAGTTTTGTAGGTTTGTAGAAAATTATAGGATCATTGTGTAACTTTAATATTGATTTGCTTTTCTTACATATTCATTTCGGTATATAGTAAAGCATCAGATGAGTACAAAGATAAAGATGATCAATAAATATCTGCAACAATAGACATTAGTAAAAACAAGAGAAAGGGTAGAAGAATTGTTTCAGGAAAAAAATGCTTGCTAAATGGTGATGTAAACTGGTGATGGATATTGTTCAGTTGGAATACTAGTATGACACTGAAGAGGCTTCAGAATTTGTTGTCCAAAATCCTTTTGACAGGTAAAGTACAATGGATATGTCAGAAATGGGCATATAGTTCCCAGTGATTCGACAAGGAGAAGCATGAGGTGCCACATCATGTTGATAAAACAAAAACTGGATTTTTCCAAGGAATTTTTGACTATGGGATCAGCACTTCTATCACCAATCAAAACATGAAGAAATATGCAAAGCAGTAGAGCTGGTATGGCTTTGACATGAAAAAGGTTACAATATGAGGGCTTTCTGGGAATTCTAATGTTTACTACCACAAAGCTTAGAGAAGATACATGCTGGGAAAATGCTGAGAATTGCAATGTAAAAATTGTAGCAGACACCATGAGCCATCAGACATTCAGAGACATCAGGTGAAAAATTCAGTTGTCTGATCATACCAAGGTTCAGCAGAATGATAATCTGTTCAAAATATGATGCCATTCAGATCTGCTGAACAAACTGTTTTCAAAGTTTGGTGGATTTGTACACAACGTCAGCATCACTGAACAGTTACTCTGTACTTCAGCCAGTATTCACGTTTCATGTTTGTGAAAGGAAAACCAGTCTGATTTGTTTTCAGGGTGTGCTGCCATTGTTCATCTGATGGCTATCCATACCACATTCTTCCATATGCTGGTTGGCAGAACTAATTTCATTCTGACACCTTGGTCTTGGAGCCATAGTTGTAATGAATCTTTGTTGTACAGTTTCCCATCCCCAAAAGCAATTACTCTATTTCAAGAATGTCTTCACTTCTCACAGGTGATCAACTGGTGAGAAGCAAGGTTTCATGTAAATGGAGATGTATATGAGTAGTAACTAACTAGCAGTGAATTGGAAGACAGCAATTTGTTGCAGGAAAAATGCCATGGCAGTTATGACTGTATATATGACCAGAAAAATGAAAATATTGGATGAAAAGTGAAATTACAGTTTCCCTCTTACTTTAGTGAAAACATTTCAAACTGTTGATCTGCTTCAAAATGCCAAATGATTTTTATACAATGAATAGAAAGTTGTCATTATTACTCATCTCAAACTTACAGCTGCATACAAGGTTAATAGGAGTGGAATAGAGCTACTGGATGATGCTGTGGCTAAGTACCAGCTAGTCATAAAAGAAAAGAAATGATGGCTACCAATATGCATCAGTTATATAGATGCTGTTGTGGGCAATGCTTGGCTTTCATGGGAAAGAGATGGATCTTCTTGAATTTTTTCATACAGCCCTAATGGCATTGGCTTCCAAAGATCCTGAAAGTGTTGAAATGTTATTGGCCAACTCAGAATTTCAAGGTTGAGCTTTAAAAATGGAATTTGTCAGATCATCATCAACATTTCTTTGAACACCATATCATCAAAATTCCAGATAGATTAAAACTGCATTCTCATCTGTGCAAAAACACAAGTTTTACATGCAGCATATACCAGAATTCATGGTAAATGTTTGAGGGACTATCCTGCTAAAATGTAAATAAAAACTTGGTAACGATCATTGAAGACAATTACTTTATTACAGGCATTTTATAGCTTAAATCCTACTGATGCTGAAAAAAATGCAGCATCTCATATCTTGTTTACTTTTAGCAACTATATCATAAAATTGATACTGATGTGTTATATTGCATGCATTTAACACAGTTTGAAAGGAAAACCTAATTTTGTCATTTGTTGTCAAGTAGTGGCCGTAAATGGGGCACCAGCATATAAAATGCAATGTTGGCGAAGGCAGGGAGAGCTAAAGTGATGGATGTGACAATGTCAAGTGAACTGCTGAGAATAACAGTTATTTGTGCAGGTATATCAGAAATAGAGAGAGTGGGTAATTATGTCAATAATTAAAAAGTATGCATGTTTCACAATAGAAAAAAATATATGACTGGATGACCTTAATGACAATATAAGGAAGAAAATTAAAAAAAAAATGTGCATAATAGAAAACGAGTCCAGTAACTGGTGATGGGGAATTTTTAAGTTTAGAGAGTGTTAAGAATTTTACATACAAGAGGAAGACTATAAAGACCAAGACAGATTATGCAGTGTTTTATAGCACACTAAAAGAAGTTGAAGGTAAGCATATATGGTAGTAATTTCTAGTCATTGAGTAATATGGAGATCTTTGGGCAATGATGAAAATAAAATAAATAAAAAGGTAATTCATTTTCATAAGCAAGTTGAATGAAATAGAAGTATGGAAAATCTTGTGGGAAGAACATGCAGTTCTTAACAGATTCTATAAGACATGGACCCAGTGAGGGTGGCTTTTAAATGGATGTGTAAAAATATTTGCATATGGAAAAGATCATGTTAGGAAAGAGAAAAAAGATTATAAAGAATTAGTCAAAGAATATGAACATCTTCTGGAAAGATGGGGTGTAAAGTTCTTGAAGAAAGAAAATTAATTTTATAAAAAATAGAAAGAATGAAGGATATGACACAAAGGCAACCATTTTTCTTAAGAGGTCAAAAGGAAAAAAATGGCCCTTTTTTGGGCAAAAAAGTGGAAGAGAAGATAATGAAAGTTTGAATGGATAAGGGGGGAGTGTGCAAAATAATGAGAAAATAATGAAGATGTTAGAATATAGGACATGAATAATGAATAATAATATCCTTCAAGTCTCCACCCCTGATAACCATAACAGTATCCTTCAGGATTCATCCATCTTGGTAACTATCATATTGACAACACATAGCTAAGAGCTGACCCGGTAATTAGGGACTTGAGAAAGCACATAGACAGTAATCTACCCTTTGACCATCACATATCTACAGTAGTGAGGAAATCATCCTATGTTGTGCAACTTCTAAACAAAGGTATGGCACCGAGGTCCAAGTAGGTCATTATTTCACCATATTCAACATTCGTTGGACCTGTCATTAAGTACAGTGCACCCTTTGGTATTAACCTAACCAGGCACATCAGAGAATTGGAATGTCTACAGAGGTTCTCCACTAAAATAATACAGGGTGTAAGTAATATGTCCTGTATAATGAATCTCAAAGCCCTATCCCTATATTCTGTCTCTTACAGGCTTTTGAGGTGAGATCTATGTTTGGCATACAAGACATTGTTGGATTCCATCCTGAGGGACCTTTTGCATATCCAAAACTTAAACAGCACAGGACAAATAAAGTTTACCAAATCCAAATTTGAGGCAGATTTGGCATCCCTGGCCAAAGACAACCGCAAGGCATTATTTAGCTGTCCACAACCTCAAACCAATACACAATTGTGTGCAAAGCTCATTGTAAATTAAGCCACCTATACTGAGCCAGAAGATATAACAAATCTACTGGCCAACAAATTCAGCTCCAACTTTTCCCCTCTCTCCCATCAACCTTCCCTCAGAAATTCCATCACATATAACTCCCCTTGCTATCACTAGGGAACAGGTCCATAATCCTCTGTCTAAGGCCAAGAGCACTGCATCAATGGGCTCAGAAAATATCCCAGGGTGCCTTCTAAATAGCATGAAGTATGATCTATTAGGCCTTCTGGAATTTCTATTTAACTGTAGCCTCCACACAAATGTTGTGCCTCATGAATGGAGAACAGCAACAGTCATCCCTCTGCACAAAGCTGAGCCATTTACAGACACTGAAAACTATAGACCCATAAGTCTCACTAGTTTCATATGCAAAGTCATGGAAAGAATTATCATGGAAATGATCAATAATGATGTAGGAAACTTCCAGACACTGGACCCAACCCAATTTGGTTTTATGAAGAGCAGGTCATGCCTACTCAACCTGGAAGACTTCTTTGAGAAGGTCACCAAAGCAATGGATGAGGGCAGAATGGTTCATATCTCCAGCCTTGACCTGGCCAAAGCATTTGACACAATACCCCACTTGGGCATTGTTGACAAACTTAAGAGGTTAGGTACAAACCCTTATGCAACCCAGAGGATAAACCAGCTGGTGCACTGACAGGATCCAGAAAGTTAGAATTGGGGAGTCCACCTCTACAAAGAGGACTGTCATAAGTGGAGTCCTTCAGGGATTGGCTTTAGGACCACTCCTTTTTGGCATTTACTTCTCTGATGTCAAGGGCCTCTGACTGACTAAATTTGCAGACAATTGCAAATTAGGAGCTGTTATTGAATTGCCCACTGACACAAATGTTGTCCAGGAAGGGGTGACACAGACAAACAACTCCTGCCAGAGCCATGGAGTAAAACTAAATGCCAAGAAATGCATAAAAGTATCCTTTGGGAAATCATCCACCCCTGGTAATTATCATATTGACAACACACCCGTAAGAACTGACCCAGTAGTCAGGGACATAGGGGAACACATAGACAGTAATCTAGCCATTGACCATCATGCGTCTATAGTAGTGAGAGAATCCTTCTGTGTTGTGCAACTTATAAACAAAGGTATGACATCTACGTCCAAGAAAGTTATTGTTCCACTATATTCAGCATTCATCAGACAATGCCCCCTTTGGTATGTAACTAACCAGGCATATCCAACAATTAGAACATCCACAGATGTTTCTCACTAAAAGAATACAGGGTGTAAGTAACATGTCCTGTGCAGACCACTTCAAGGTTCTATCCCTGTATTCTGTCTCCTGTTGAAGGGGGATCTATGTTTTGCAAGCAGGGCATTGTCAGATCTCACTCTGATGGACCTCCTGCATATCTGCAAAATAAACAGCTCCAGAATTACCCATTCTAAAGACTTAAACCTTGACTGTGATATAAATAGGACCTGCTGGAGAAACAGATATGTATCACAAAGACTACTGCTTTTCTGGAACAGGCTCTCCATCCATGTAAAGCAGAGTTCCTCTCTAACCTAATTCAAAGGTAACTTGGACAATTGGATGGGGAACAGGAAATTCATCCCTGGTTTGGTACTTATGTCTCTAATGGACACAGGCAGCCTGTAAATGGTTAATCTCCTAGGCCCCTGCTTATAAATTTTCCATCTCCCAAGTCCCTGCTTACACTTATCAAGGGTGCCAGAAGTTTTCAGAAATTTGGGATATATGGCTTGGCTTAAAAAGGCCCTTGTGGTCATTAGCCTAGTAAGCACCTATGAACCAGAATTACCCATTCTAAAGACTTAAACCTTCCCTGTGATATAAATAGGACTTGCTTAAGAAGCAGGTATGTATCCCAGTAGCTATCTCATTTCTAGAACAGGTTCATCATCCATGTGAACAGAGTTCCTTCCTAACCCAATTCATGAGTAATTTGGACAATTTGATGGTGGTCAGGCAATTCATCCCTGATTTGGCACCTTTATTTCTAATGGACACAGGCAGCTTGTAAATGGTTAATTTCCCAATCTCCTGCTTACACTTAGCAAGGGAACCAGAACTTGTCAAAGAGTTGGGATGTATGGCTAGGATTAAAAAGAGTCTGGTGGTTGTTAGCATAGTACACACCTATGAAATCGTGAATTATAGATGGATGAGTAAAATGAAAGGCTTGAGAAAATATTATAGTAAGAGTAGATGGCAATGTTATAAAGGAGCATTACAGTAAAATAACTAGAGAATGTGACTCTTCAGAAATGAACAGTGCTGTGTGAGGTACTCTATAATGCAAACACATTATTTTGAAGTTTTGTAGTGCCTTTAAATGTGTTTAGATATGCCACTAAACTATTTAAGTTCAAACATATTTAATTTATAGGGATATAGAGCTGTCATGCATGACACTAGGAAAGTCTAGAAAATTACCTAATCATATTAAGGGATGGTCTGCTCAATGCTATCAATTTCTGATTAATCCCCATGTGTTAAAATTAGTGAATGTGAGTATTTTGCAGTTTGATAACAATGCTGGTATTCTGGAATTCTCTGTCTCTATATCAGAGGAATGTCATAAGCACATTGTTTTTAAAACATTGGCTGACCTGTGTTCATGGTCTAATAGTTCTTCAGACCTAACAGTCTATTATGCTCTTTTAGGGCAGAGCAGTGAGGACAGAGCATGGTATTTTATAATTACTGCGGAAGGAAATGTTTTGTTAGCACCACAGCAGGTAAGTATTGTGAAGTTTGTGTGTGTTTGCATGTGTGTGTGATAGGGGTATATTTATGTGTGTGTGTGTGTGTGTGTGTGTGTGTGTGTGTGTGTGTGTGTGTGTGTGTGTGTTTAGGTTCTTGAACAAAAGCATTATATAGATTGGTACGGGAAAAGTAACACAATTCTTACAACTGCATTAGGTGTTCAGTTTGAAGATATTCAAATTAGTAGCTAATTAGCTTTAGCTGTCTGTGTCTCTTTCACTTCTCTACATCACTATGTAGCTCCATGGAACTACTAGAGGACAACAGCAAAGCATTGTTTGTGCTATAGAGATGACTTCTGTTAATATTTCCTCCAGTACCATAAGGCATTTTCAGGATTTGAAACATTACATACTTACTGGATTTGGACTACAGCCTGAAGTTTTTATTTTTTTTTTCTTATTTTTTGGAAGTGGCAGTCTTTCCGGTTCTTATTTTCAAGATCTCTTACTTTCTGTTATTTGACAAATTAAGCCTTATTATACATTCCCAACAATCTGTATTTTTTCACATATTTACTGCTTAATACTGACCGCTTGCCTTACTAGGTGTTCTGAAAACACATATTACTGAGTCATATTTCATAGAAAATTTGATATACCATAAATATGCCACAAAAAGCTTTTTCTGCTTTTGCCCCCCCACAACAAAATACACTGCACAGTTGTACAACCACAGAGGGCAGAGATAATTCCTCACACAGTGACACTGCTGATGCACATGTACAAACATCTACAGATTGATGTACAACATGAGAGTGGGCATTAGCCAGAAACAAACTTGGGAGAATTCATGAAGATTGCCACAATGTGTACACTTTGTGTGCATGTCGCAGTAACCTTACGTAATCCATTGCCAGTTCTAACATGGTATTCCAGCATGAACACATGCAGCACCACTTTGGACTATTTCCCAGGTGATACTACATGCAAATGAGGCATTCCAAGGGAGAGACATATGGTAATTAGCCATCTGCTCTCTCCCTCTGAAACTACCTCCAGGAAGGCATCCACACACCAAATGATTCATAAACTTGATTGGATGTGTAGTGCAGCACATTAATCCATACCACATTGCATTTGTGAACACTGCCAAATGGTTATGTTCAGCCATCACAGAAGAGCTAAGTGCTACTGATTTTAATATTGAGGTAAGGTAAGGAGGTGTGTGAGTGACTGTATGCAATGGGGCTGTATGTGTGTATGTGTGTGTGTGTGTGTGTGTGTGTGTGTGTGTACATGTGTGCGTGTGTGTGTGTGTGTGTGTGTGTGTGTGTGTGTGTGTGTGTGTGTGTGTGTGTGTGTGTGTGTGTGTGTGTGTGTGTGTGTGTATATGCACACATGTGTGTATGTGCGTGTGTGTTTGTGTCTGTGTGATGTATATATTTGTGAGAGTGTGGGTTGGGGATGGCAGCTGTAGCTCCACATACCTCTAGACTAGTGAGTAAAATCTACAAAATTGGATGAAGGAGTCACTAGCCACCATGGAGTACTACCCCTGTGGCATAAAGCACTCAAATCAGTATGTGAACCAGATGCCGTGGGAACACTAGTCACCAGGGAATACAACTCCTGTGTCATAATCAAACTCAAACCTTTAAGGAGATTAAGGTGGGGGGACACTAGCCATCAGAGAACACTAGTCCTGTGCCATAATGTCATTCAAACCACTACAGGGATCGAGGGAACAATAGAAAACAGTGATAGGGCATGCAAAATACTCAGAGACAGCTATAGGAACTGTGATAGTGATGTGTGTGTGAAAGTGTCTTAGGAGGAATGCTTAAGACTACACAATGCACTCAGTACAGTTAACTAACATAGGAAGTGCTGATCTGCACTTTGTGGTAGCTGAACTCTATTCAAGAACATTCAAATAGATTCATAGATTAGTACTAGGCTAACTGCCCTTGCGAGCCATTTTAAGCCTAGCCAATTATCCCCTGAGAGATTCAAACCCTGTACCTTGTATTTGTAAGGCAAACACCTTAACCATTAGGCCACCAAACATGAGTCAATAATGAGGTCTTTCCTCTTCATGGCTGTGTCACTGAATTGTAAAATACCACATTGTGAGAGCAGGGCCTTTGTAGTGCAAGCTGTATGGACTTTTGATCTACACTGCTTTGCCTTGTAATTCCTATGATGTAATGATTTTCTATAGCCTTCTATAGCATTCTATGAATTGTAATTCAACCAAATGTGCGTTCAGTAAAATATGTATTCAGTCAAATTTATTCAATCATTTTTCATTCTAGGAAATGTAGTTTGCTGAAATAAAACATACACATTCAAAATTGTAATGAAATCATGGTAAAGACTGGAAAATACTTAAAGTCTTAGGTATCAATCCCAGATTTCACCTAAAGAAAAAATAATTTAATTTGTTAAGTATTGTAAATCAATGTCCTTGTGTATTTTGCACAGTACTATCAATTCCACTGCAGAAAACTATATCAAACAAATACAGATTTTAGGAAACAGTAGTTATACATGTGAAATGTATGTAGTTATCTAAAAATGAAAATAAATTCTTCCAGCATAGTTTAATAGTTACTGAAATAATGATTATAATTCAATCAGTAGCAAAGACATGAGAACAGGAAAAAAAAAATATATATATATATATATATATATATATACACATATACATATATACACACACACACACACACACACACACACACACGTGTGTGTGTGTGTGTGTGTGTGTGTGTGTGTGTGTGTGTGTGTGTGTGTGTAGCATATATGCCTATGCATGTATCTATCTACATCTATATATAGTTATAGCTATTTGGCCAGACTTAATAAAGCCTACACAGTCCATCTACACAGTGTGAGCACCATGGCATGATGCACACATACTAGCACACTGTTTTAGATTCAGTAAGCCACTCTACAGTGTGTAGAGCCATGCAAACAGGGTAAACACTGTGGGATGTTAATTACAACATACGCAGCTGAACTGTATGCTAATCAACCAATCCAAGATGAAGAAGCTATTCAACAAGCTATAAAGTAACCATTTAGACTCCACCCTGATTTCCCTTGCAAATTCCAAAGCCTAATGGAATTCAGCCACAGAAAGGAGTCTGCACAAAAAAATTGTTAAGGGCTGCTGTTGCTTTAATTCATGTGTATGTGCAACAGGCTGAAGTCTAATGCAGCTGCTGCTGCTAATAGGCCTAGGCTAAGAAGGAGAAGAGTTTTCAAAAAACATTTAACTTATCACAATCTACATGACTGAGAGCTACAGGGTGGATAGAGACACACTACAGGAACTCTGCAACCTCTGTCATCCTCAACTCACAGCCAGGGCAAACTGAGGAGGAACCCATTCCAGTGGAGACAATGGTATGTGTAGTACTTAGAATCTTAGCCACAGGTACCTTTCAGAGACCAACAGGGGAATGCTGGAGGTGTCACAGGCATCAGCATCCGGGATCCTCCATCAATTCCTGAATGCTATGCTCCAACATGCCAGTGGCCACATATATCTTCTCCATACTTATGAGGACAGGGCCAGAAATATGCAGAAGTTCTACCCTGTAGCACACGACCCTGAAGTACTGGGTGCCATAGATTGCACACATATAGAAATTAAGGCACCATCCAGGGAACAGGGAAGGCTCTACATAAATACAAAGGGCTTCAACTGCCAAGTCATGTGTAATGTCAAGGAAATCATCCTGAACATGTGTGCTGGCAACCCAATCAGTTACCACAGCTCACATATCTGGCACACCTTCTAACTTTATCAGATATTCACTAGGGGGATATCCCACAGGGTTATTTACTGGGGATACAGTTTATGCACTGGAACTGTGGCTGATGATTCCCATCAGAAATGCACACACACACCCACCAAAAAATGTCATAATGAGGAACACTCTCAAACCAGAAATATCATAGAGCATGTGTTTGGACTGCTGAAGTCACAGTTCCAGTGCCTAGATACATCTGGGGGAGTCCTGCAGTACAATCCACATACATGTACTGAAATATTCACTATATGTGCCATGCTACCCAACATCATCCTGAGAAAACAGCTTCAGCAGGACCAGCAAGGGGAAGGCACACACATCCTGCCACCACCAATGGCAAGGTCACCACAGCTACATGCAGGTGAGGAGTCAGAGGAGGAAACAGCAGCTGCTTTTGGTGTAGGCAGAAGTAGGAGAGCTCAATATGTCCTCACATTGGTTAAGAGGCAATGCATAACACACGCCTCACCACCTAAGGGGCTAAAACCTTCCTCCTATGCACATACATATAGTAAAATTGATGCCAGGCAATGCTCACAACCTCTACCTCCCCATGTAATGTCTGTGTCCTGCTAGCATCAGACAGAGTCAGCCCTGAACTAAAACTGTTGCAACTGCTGGATTTACAAGATAAGTGCTGAACCTGGAGTGTATTGTGTAATAATATGAATGACTGGCATATCCTTGCATGCTGTTACTTGGTAGTGTAAGCAAATAAAAGGTGGGTGATTTGTTCAGAAATTATTTTAACATACGACAACAGAGAGTTAAGTGACTTATATGTGCCCATTATCAAGTAGTAGGCCTCAGGCATCGATGATTCAGTCATACCTCTCAAAAGTACTGACGGTCACCGAATATCCTGTTTAGCACCATACATTTGTACTGGAAAATCATTAAAGAGAGAATTAGAAATGAATGTGACACATTTCAGTTTCAGACTTCATAACCTTAACAAGATCATTAACAATACTGATGCAAAATATGTTTGATGATATCAACTGTCTAACTTTCTAAGACCAATGTAAGTCAAAGGTACAACTACCAATTCAACATCACAAATGCAGATATACTTAGCACTAAGTCAGCTATGCACCATGAGCATCAGACTCAAATGTTATGTATCCTGAATCCAAAAGTTAGAAAACAGGGATATGGCACAGTTATCATCACTTGCACAGGGTGTTGTGGGAGACCAGGAAGCCTAGGCTGACACAAAAGGTCAGTATGTGTGAGTAAGATAGAGAAGCAGCCAGACATGTGCATAAAGTAACAAATGGGCAGTGAGACAAAATGAGCTTTAAGCGTCACAGCTGAACCATGTAATTGTTGTGTGTGTGTTTGTATGGGTCCACCAGGTGAAATTGGTATTTGAGTGTCTGCATGAAAAAAGCCAAGGCCTGTGCTAGCTCTACATCTTGGTATGGTGGACAGGTATAAGCCACGCATGGTAGAGGTGGCAGTTCATCATTGTTGTACCTGACCATGAGAACTGGGTCTGCCAGGAGTTGCACTGGCACATCCATGCCAATGGTCAGATGCACTTCTGCTATCTGAACATAACTGATGTCTCCTGGAGGAGTTCCCCTCACAAGGATGCTCAGGACCATGAACCCATGGCCTAACATGTCTGGGTGTGGGCACTTCCACCACTGATGAAGCAGTGGAAGTACTGTCACTATGGGACCGTGATTAGGCATGGCCAAATGGGCAACAGCAGATGATGTAGCTGACCTACACCCATGAGGATTTTGTTCTCCTCCCAGCAGACATTCCTTCACAGACACCGCCCATTCCAACATGTCATTCATCCAATCCATTGAATCAGCAACATGGTGAAGATAGTCATGCATGTCAGCCTGTGCCACATCTACAACCCTAAGCATTTTTTTGGAGGACCTATGGAAATGTGTCTGTGCCTCCATGATGCCCCTAAACATACACTGAGTGGCACAAGAAGACACACCTGGATCAGGTGGAGGAAGGACAGCAGGCCTCCTCCGAGCATCCCTAACAACCCTGCTATGTGGCACCTTGCCCACACTTTGGCTATGGCCAGAGTCAACAGGCACTGAAGCCACAGTAGCCACACTTTCCTGATCAAGTGTCTCACCCTCCATCTGTCCAATATCTGAGGGCTCACTGAGATGGGCAGGCATAGACCTACTGGCTGTGTCCGATGGAATTACAGTGGATGGCTGAATGCCAACATCAGCATCAGATTCAACTTTTGCACCCCCAACTGTGCCTATGTTTGGCCACCATCATAATTAGAGTCTGCTGATACTCTGGCTTCAGGTATGTGTGCCGCACTTTCACTGCCAGGATCATTTGTGATGATAAGCAGAAAACAGGAAAAAAATAATATCTACACTACTATAGTCCAATATATGCTAACAAACTAACAGTGGTGCCACTACCACAGACTGTACAGCTATATACACACAGTAGTCCTGACATACACATACCAAACTAAATATTTCTTTGAAATGCTCATCAGTACTGACATAAAAATGTTTGGCTTACCATGTGAAGATGATGCTGGATTGTCCTGGAAGACGTTAAGCAAAAGGGAAGGTCAGCATCATCACAATTAACAGTAACACAGGGGTAAAACTTTTCTGCCTTTGTATCTCCATTAACTATACTTTCAATAAGCACTTGGATGACAAGTCCAACCTCAGATCATGGGTAATCAATCAGAGTGTGTTGTTGACTGTAGCAATTTTAAATACCCCCCAACCAATTTCTTGTTAAATAGAACTAATGTATTGCTGTAAATATTTTACTATACAAGAGTATTTAACACTTGAGATACATAAGCCTACCTGGAAGCTCCTCCTTGGACATACTTGATGTCCCTGAAGCAGTAGTACCAATGCCAAGAACATGCTTTTCTGCACTTTCTTATGAGCTGTCTGGATCCCTGACAGTGGACAGCAACTCTTCTTTTGCCATTAGTGGTGGTTCTGTAGGAGCCCTCCTCAGTACCTATATGATCATGGGCCATTGCAGTTGTGCTCCTCCATGCAGCTGAGATCATGTCAGTGCCCCTGTGGTGCACCTGATCATGTCTTGCTGTGGCCACATACTGCATTCATATCCACAACTATCTGTTGCCAAATTTGCATTCTGCCTGACATATCTCCACATCCTCTCTCAAGCAGAAAGGCACCATGTCACCTAAAAGCTTCCACAATGACTTAGAATTGAGAATTAAGGTCACTGAAGGGGGGTCAGGATTTGAGATGCCTGGGTGCTATAGTCTTAGGTGAATTAAAACACAACAGAAGGATAATACACATAAGTATCACATAACTAAAAAAAAAATATGTTTCCGGATAAAACAGAAAAGGAAGCATTTCACTACTAACCACTGGGAAAACATAAAACAGTCTAGATATTTGAAATATGAACAACAGGAATTGTGTGGTTGTAACACACTGCATTCACACATAAAACAAGGCTGGATGCAAAACAAGGAGAGTAATAATAGCAACACATCCTTGTTTGTGCCAAAACAGAAATGCAACATTGCATCCCCCACCCCCAAAAGAATAGGCAAATGACACATTTTGCAAACAAACCATCAGTGAAATTCTAAAAGTGCTGTCAAATGAACTGTCCCTGAAACATTTATACAGATTAAACACAGAACATTCCATTTTAAGCTATTGCCAGTCATGTATACCTGTGAAATGCCCTGACAACATACATGCCCATGACATCAGTACACTTCTAAGTAATGCATACAGATAAAAATAACATTTGCTAATTAATTGATATCTAGTTATATATATATATATATATATATATATATATATATATATATATATATATATATATATATAATATTAAACGGATTTTCCTTAATGACACTTCAACACATGCAGTATATAGCTGAAAAATACAAACATACCTTCTCAAGATCATTAGTCTTCTGTGCAGATGTATCCCAAAGTAATAGCCTCTTCTGTGTTCTCCACATAAACAAGTCTCCTCACCTTTGGGTTCCTTAGCTACATGGGTGCCTTTTTATGGTGTAGATTCAGGGCTGTGAACATGCTGAAAATACAAATGATGGGTGAACTCATTAGATTTACTGAATCCCAAATACTTGCCTCTGTGTATCAGATGAAAACATAGTGCAGGCACTCTCTCAGTGTTTGTTGCTAATGGGTTGCAACTGTGAATGACTACTGATAATGAGAAGGAAAACACAACAGCAATGCAGACTGCCCTACCTCCAGTGGGTGTGTCAAGTTACATTTACAAAGTGTAGAAGTAATTTTATCATGGTTGGAAATGTAAGTAAGCAGCACATAATTCACATGTTATGTTCATTAATGTCTAACCCATCTTCATTTGTTGACAAATGTATATTATTGCCATTTAATATCCTCACACATTTTAAGGACAATGATATAGAATGCCTTACAAACTGCATGTCTCAGATTACTGCTCAGATAAGACAAGAATAAACAAACACAGAGAGGTAAGACAGAGCTGCATTTTTGCAAGCAGTAGTCATAAATGGTTGTGTGATTACTCAGTGCACTACATCCAAAATGAACACATGCAAATAACTGTTATATGGTTTCTTAGTACTGTGGATGATGTTCCAGTTGGTTGTATGCAGAATTATTTCAGTTCCCGGCTGCAAAGCTGTTTGTGTGGCAAAGAGGGATAAGGCACCCTTACTGTGTTCTAAAGGTTCATTGAAGTGAGAGTTCAAATCCAGACCTATGTAGAAATATTTCATGTGTACTAACAAACATTTTGTAGTGTTTATTTCACAGAGTGCTTTTCTTCATTTCAAGTACTTTTTGCTTATTTTTTTTTCAGTGTTTGAAATGGAGAAAAATGAATGCCAGGCTTGACTGTGCTTACCTCATTTGCACAGTGCTAGCAGTACACAAACCCAGATTAGTAGCCCACACAGTAAGCAGATGAAACACCTGCAGACACAGCGTCTGTAAAAGTGTAAAGATCAAAAAGGATACATTTTTGCAATTTTTGCTTTCCATTGTGCAACACCTCAATGCTGCTTTTCGGAAAAAATAACAAGGTTCCCTACCACCTACAGCCATCAAACACCTGCAGACAGGATGCAGACAAGCAATAATTGAAAATGAATGCCTTCAATTAATTCTGTAGGGCACTGCATAAACATGCTAAGGGGTATTGTGTGGTGGGTAACACAGAACTTAAGAATTAGTAGGAAATTATGGATCTGTCATGCAACTTGTCCTGTGGCAGCAGATGTTAGTGTAGGACTGGTATACAGATGGTTTTGGGTTCTAGTACAGGATGTACAACCTATTTTTACTGTTATGACAATGCAGTTTATATCAATAAATGGAAAATATACAAGTGCTATTTCAACGTTCTTATGGAAGCAGGTGTAAGTGTACGGCTGTCATACACATGGTCCTGGACTCTAATACAGGATATTCCAGACATTTTTACTGTTGTTCCCTTTCCCATTATATTCACTCTCACTTATAACACTTTAGATAGTGGAGCTGATATGAATTATATGTATGAGGATAAGACGCCTTATAGTGTTTTCAGATGTATGAATGACAGCATACTGCCTACTATATTTCTGTACGTATGATTCTGCTATCTGGACAGCTTCTGTGGGTAAAAAGGCACTGAGAGACATTGGTTCGTGGAAATAGTGGTGTGGCTCTGAAAGTGAACAGAGTGGAGTCTAATTTAGGTGTGTGGGGTGGAGACCCAGATCCAGGACAACACTCCCTCTATGCTCTTAGTGCCAATACTGTGTTTTGTGGATTATTAATTTGAAACAGACTGGGTAACAGCATCTTCTTCACATTCAGTGGCATTGGTTGCCATGAGACTGTCAGATTTGGTACCCGGTGGTGTGGAAACTAGAACCTGAGTATTCAGCCTAAACCAGTTGTGTTACCAAAGGTGTGTGCTAACCCTCTCAGCCACAAGGTAAAATATACACAGGTCTGATTGTGCACAACAGTTATTTTATTTTTTATGTAAGCTAGTTAGGAATAGGCAAACGATGAGCTCTGCTGATAAGTATGCTAAAATGTCAGTGACTTAGCTGGCAAAGAAGTGTAAAGCCAGGGACTGGACAAGCCATTATGTCAAAGGAGGAGATGGTTGCAGCTTTGTGCACAGTGCAGCATGGAAAGAATCTGCAGGAGTGCGTGCAGCAAGTAAAGAATATGCAGGGAACCAAACCAGGGCAGTCTGTCCCATCTCAGGAGGAATTTGCAGCCCGGCTGTATTTACAGAGACTGGCACTGGAAATGAAGTGCATAGAACTTGAAGAGAGCAAAAAGCACTGTCAGCATGAAAAGGAGATGTTCCTTTTATGCCAGAAACATGTGAGTCATGTGGAGGGAGAAAGTTTCACCCAAAAAGCCCAGTTCAGTAGTCACCGTTTTCCTCAATATAAGGAAGGTGATAATATAGATTCTTTTTAAGGACCTTTGTGAGGGTGTGCATTCAGCACCAAATTGACCAAAAGCAGTGGGTGAGGTTTTTGTCTCCTTTGCTCATGAGTAAGGCAATGCATGCAGTTTCTAAACTCAGTGATGTTGACTGTTTAAATTATACAAAGTTAAAGAATGTTTGCTTGCTTGTTATCAGCTAATCCCAGAACTGTATGGAAAAAAGTTTAGAGAGCACAGAAGAAAGGCAGATGAAAGCATGGCTGAGTACATTGCCAAAATCAGCACTTATTTTCACAGATGGTGAGTGGATGTAATTTGCCACATTTGAAAAGCTTGCAGATTGTTTGGTCAGGGAACAAGCCCTTAGCACTATGCTGGAAGACATGAGGATTTGGGTGGCAGACCAGGAGTGTGATATTGCTGAGAAGATGGGGAGGAAAAGGTACCTTTACCTAACTAGCAGGTTACCACTATATGGGGGGGGGGGCTCAGCACACCACAAGGATATAAGGGAATCCATGGGGGACAGCCAAGGCCATTCCAGCAGCTTACACAGGACAAAGGAGAAGCCACATTCCTAGGTTTGGGGTTAGATGTTTTAAATGTAATCAAATGTGGCATGTACTGCCTTATTGTCCATTAAGGCAGGAGGAAGAACAAAGATCTCAAGAAGTATCTAGCAAGAGAAGCACTACTACAGTAGTGGGTTGTTTGGAGGCAACAGCTGAACTCAGCTATCACAAAAGTCTGTTCTATCCTGGAAAAGGAAATGAGGTCAGTGTCAAAAGTGACACAACCTCAGATATAATCACAGTCAAACCTGCAGTGGTCAGTCAAGGCAATACTTGCCTGGGCAGTCCACTCCAGTAAGAGCCTTAGGTATAATGTCTGCTGATGTCCTAATAGGATATGATTTTGACAGTGTGGTACCTTGTGTGCATGCTGTTACATGCAGCCAGGCATGGAGGCAATCCATAGGGACGGCAGTAGTTAGGAGACTAAGCCAGAGTCTACACTTCCACCTGGGGCTGGTGATGTGGCTAATATAGAGGGGGAGATGGGTGAAAGCAGTGACCAGTGATCTAAGCCACAACAGGAGAAAGGTACTGGGATTCCCCTTGGAAGATAATACTTCTAGGGGAGAGTAAGTGATAGTAGTCAATTAAACCACAAATTAAACCAGTGACCCAAAAAGAAGTAAAACAGCATTTATTCCTCTGATGTCTCGGCTAATGCCTTCACAGGAGAATACTAAACAAACTTCACACTCCATATTTATAATACATTCATTAAATCAATTATCCAATAATCCTATTATTTAATTACTTACAAGATTATTTAAAGCAAAACTCTCCAATTAAAATCTACATTCATTCCTTGTGGTACCAAAGTATCAAATTTTAAAATATAAACTTATACAATAAAATATTTTTAATGTTTTTGTACAAATAATTATCTACAACTTTCCTTGATATTGTACCTACTAACCCATGAGACTGACTCTGATGTTCATAATAAAAATGCTCTGCTACTGAGCTAGGCATTTTAACATTTTCAATATCTCTGATGTGTTCAAGCAATCTGACTTTAAAATGCCTTTTAGTTTCACCAATCTAAAACTTATTATAGGGGCATTTAAGTGCATATATAACACCCTCTGTATCACATCTAAAATTTGCTTTGCCATTAAATTTTATACCATTTATATTGTCAAACCCTGTAACTATATACTTACATGCCTTGCATTTACCACAGATTTCAGTACCAACTGTTCTCAGTGTATCATAAAATTTAAATTCTGATTTAATCACTCTACCTTTAACTAAAATCTTTTAATATTTCTCCCTACTTTATAAGATAATTTCAGATTCCCTGGTAACCATTCTCTTGTTTCCTAGGATTTGTTTAAAAATTCCAATAATATTTCACCATGGCTATAACTTTATCACTAAAAACACTATATAATGTAATAAAATAAATCTCTGAATTATTTTTTCTTTCATTACTATCGTACCTTATTATATTTCTCTTACATTCTTGTGTATTAATCTGACTAGTTTTATAATAAGCCTTATCTATTATTTGCTGGCAATACCCTCTTGAGTAGAACATATTATACATATTATAAATTTCCTGTCTTAATTCTTCTGTATCATTACATAATCTATACAACCTCGTAAACTCTCCAATAGGAAGTGCCTCTATAGTATGAGGCGGATGGCAACTTGTAGCCTTCAGGTACTTAACTTGATCTTCAAATTTTCTATGTATCTTAATATATAGATATCCCTTAGATACATCTACCTCTACATCTAAGAATGATACTTTTTTCCTATTTGTATACCTTCAAATTTGAGGTTGAACCTATTATTTTGCAACTCTGATATAAATTCATCAATTTTTGTTTCCCCTCCTTCACATAAAAAAAAATCAAGTCATCTATGAACCTGCTATAGTTTTTAACATATTGTTGAAAAAATTAAGCTCTATAAATACATTCTTGTTCAAATAGACCCATACTTAAGTTGGCATATGAAGGGGCAAATGCTGCCCCCATTGCTGTACCCTGTTTTTGTCTAAACAACTCTCCTCTAAATTCAAAAATTTTTTTTTGTAAGACAAAAATATAACATTTCCACTATATATTCAGTAGCTGTACCTTGCCCCAAGAAAAATCTCACTGCTTCCAGACCAAATTCATGATCAATATTGGTATATAAACTCTTTACATCAAGAGTAATCCAATACTATGTTCTGTATTTTATACAAAAAATCTGCTACATCTTTCACATAGGCTGGTAACAATAATACCTTAGGTAATATTAATTCATGCAAAAGACATCCAATATTGTGTAAAAAATAATTACTTCCAGAAATAATTGGGCATCCTGGTAGATTAACCATACTTCTATGAATTTTTGGTACACAATAGAAATATGCCTAGTAGTGATAGTAGTCAGTCTGAACTTGAAGAACAACTGGTAAACAGTACCAGACCTCCTCTGGAAGGGGAGCTGGGGAGGGTCAGTAAGGAAGCACTGAGGCAGGCTCAGATCTCAAACTCTACATTACAGAACTTGAAGGAGGTAGCCAATGAGGTTCCAGATAATCAAGGATAGAGGGAGTCTATTTTTTGGAACAAAGAATTATTATTCAGGGAATGGATCCTTGAAGGAGGGCTACAGGGAGAAGAAGTACAGCAGTTGGTAGTACCCAGGACCTACCAACTGACACTCCTGGCAATAGCTCATGGTATTCATTTTGCAGGCCATATGGGCATAAAACTTACTAAAAGATGGCTTAGGCAGAATTTCTATTGTCCTGGAATTGCAAAGGATGTAACACGATACTGCAGGTCCTGTGAGCAATGCTAGAAAGCTGGCAAGGCTGGAGACAAAGCTAAAGCTGCTTTGATGCCTTTGCCTGTTATTGATGAGCCATTTCAGGGGGTAGCTATGGCTATTGTGGGACCTCTGAATACTCCAAGTTCCACAGGTAAGAAATATATCTTGGTAGTGGTAGATTATGCCACAAGGTAAACAGAAATAGTGGCTCTGTCTTTCATTGAAGCAGAGAAGGTAGAAAATGCTTTACTAGACATTTTTGTCAGGGTAGGCCTTCCTAGGGAAAAACTGACAAATAGAGGTGCCAACTTTATGTCAGATCTACTAGCATGCTTGTGGAAATGCTATGGAGTAAAACACCTAAAGACTACCCCCTACCATCCAAAGACAAATGGTCTGGTGGAGTAGTTCAACTCTACATTAATGACCATGTTAAGGGCATTTGCAGACCAATTCAAGGAGTTGGATAAGTACCTATCCCATCTTCTCTTTGCATACTGAGAGGTACCCCAGGAATCCATTTTTTTTTACCTTTTGAACTACTTTATGGTAATGGGGTAAGGGGGCCCCTGGATTTAATTTGTGATGAGTGGCAGGGTGAGTGTGATTCTCACAAAGAGTTTGTTGTGGAATATGTCCTGAACCTCAGGAATAGGCTTAGGGTGCTCATGGGGGTTGCTCAGGAGCACCTAGCACAGGCACAGCAGCAGCAAAAGGACTAGTATGACAGGAGAGCTAGAGCAAGAGAGTATTCTGTAGGGCAACAGGTGATGGGGATTATTCCTGTAAACTACAAAAAGCTGCAGGCAGTTGGGAAGGCCCTTTCACCATTGTGAAATTGGTGAGTGATGTCAAGTACATGATAGATTTGCCTGGTTAGAGGCCAAAGCCCAAACTCTACCATGTTAAAATGTTAAGGCCCTATCATGATGGAGGAGCCCTGGTACTTACCATCTGCAGTGAGTTGTAAGAGCATTCAGAAGGGGATCTAGCAGTACATCTCCTTGGTGATACTAGATATGACACCTCGGTGGATGGGGTGGCCCTTTCCCCTCAAATGACCTGTAGCCAGGTTCAGGAAATACGAGCAGTATTGCAAGAATTTGGGGATATGTTTTCTGGTAAGCCAGGGTGTACCCACTTGGTAGAGCACCATGTAGGCACAGAACCCCAGCAAGCAGTTAAAAGATCTCCCTACAGAGTACCTGAAAGAGTTAGACAAACTCTGAAAGAGGAACTGAATGATATATTGGAAATAGGAGTATTCCAAGAGTCCATCAGTTTCTGTGCCTCACCAGTGGTGCTGGTACCTAAGAAGGATTGCAGCACCCACTTCTTTGTGGATTACAGGAAACTGAACAGCCATACAAAGTCAGATGCTTACCCAATGTCCAGGACAGATAAAGCCTTAGAGCAGCTGAGTGGGGCTACGTATCTCACTACTTTTGACTTGACCAAGGGTTACTGGCAGGTACCCCTGACACCTGCAGCCAGAGAGAGAGATCAGGATCTGTGACTCCTTTTGGTATACAAAATGCTCCAGCAGCCTTCCAGAGTCTGGTAGATCACATCCTAACAGAAACAGAAAACTATGCCATTGCTTATTTGGATGATACTGCCATATAAAAAATTGTCCTGGACAGAGCATGTGCATCATGTCAGGGGAACTGATGGGCAGATTGCAAAGGGTAGTGCTGACTATCAAGGCTAGCAAGAGTCAGGTGGGTATAGCAAAAGTGTCTTATCTGGGTCACAAAGTAGTTGGTGGAAAAATCAGACCAGAACCTGCCAAGATTGAGGCTATTCAGGCATGGCCTACTCTTACTACCAAAAAACAGGTATGGGCATTGCTAGAGACAACTGGGTACTATAGGAAATTTGTTCCCCAGTATAGTACAATAGCTACTCCACTTACAGACCTAATCAGGAAAGATAGGCCAGAGAAGGTTGTTTGGATACCAGCCTCTGAGCAGGCATTTCAAAAGCTCAAGGAGTCTCTTAGTGGACCCTCTGTATTGGCCAGTCCTGATTATAGTCCTATATTCCTCAGAGGTAAAGGAGCACCCTATTGTGTATTTGAGTTGCAGAGAGGAATCTTATGCAGCCATAGTGAAAGAATGTCTGGGTATAACTTGGGCACTGCATAAGCTACAACCTTATTTGTATGAGATAAAGTTCACTGTGGTTACACATCATAACACTTTAAAATGGCTACAGAGAGTACGTGAACAGAATGAAAAACTTCTTGGATGGAGTTTAGCTTTGCAGTCCTATAACATGAATATCCAACATCGCTGTGGCAGTGCCAACAGTAATGCTGATGGATTATCAAGAAGTGGTATGGGATAATGTACAAAAGACTTCACTTTTGTCTCAAGATGGGGTTCTTGAGGGGATACCTCCAGAAAACTCACTTGAGGTTCTTAAAGGAGAGAGAAATGTGAAGTGAGAGGTGATGCTGGCTAAAAGTAATTGATTGTGAAATGTGCTTATGCTAGACTGAAGTAAGCAAAATGTATTATTCGTTGTGTGTTGTTTTCTCTTCTGTTTCTGACATGTTGATTTGCAATGTATATGTTATCTAGCAAACACTTTTGTTTGTCCAGATGTTAAAAATGTAAAGCCAGAGGTGATGCCAGGCTAAAAGTGAATGATTGTGAAATGTGCTTATGTTAGGCTGAAGTAAACAAAATATATTCCTCTTTGCGTGTTGTTTTTCTCTTCTTTTTCTGAAATGTTGATTTGCAATGTATATGTTATCTAGCAAACATTTTTGTTTGTGCAGATGTTAAAGGACAGAGTGAGGGGCTAGTTCACACACAGGATGGCATCTTCTCCTAAGAAAACAGATGAGGATGAAACAGCATTGAACTGTAATGGTCATTGAAACTTCTTAAGACCCATTTGGAATACAAGTGGAGAAGAAACAGATGTGAAAGTATTGGGGCAAACTCTTACTGTTTTGATGGGTGTGGGGCTAGCTGGTTTATAACCAGTATCCATAGCAACAATGAAGTCACAAAATTACTTTGGCTATATAATTGTGACTTAATGAAATGTTAAGAGATGAGTGTGAAGTTGTGAGAACATCCTATCTGTGGAAATTAGCTAGTCACATTAAGGTACAGTACTCCTTGTAGCAGCTAGCTAGGAAACTTAGATATCAGCAGTTAGATTTTTCTGTATGCATTCTATCTATGTTTATTGTACTTTACTCTGCTTTGTATGCCAACCTATGCATATTTTATTTTGGACATTTATATTCTGTCATTCCCCACAAGGTAGGGTTAGAGTGGTTGGAAAGTATTCTTTCTGACATAGGACTGTTGTTGAATAATGACATCAACACGGCATCTTTACTTATGGATCTGGTTTTGACCAACAATTTTCTTTATTCTGAAGGCCATTTGTTCAAACAGGCAAGTGAGGTGGCTATGGGGGCTTCTTGCGCCCCAAGCTTTGCCAACTTGGTCATGGCCTATTGGGAGAAGCATTATGTATTTAATAGTCTCTTTGCCGAATGTTGGTCATTCTATATTCATTTCCTGGATGATATTTTTATCATCTGGGATGATTCTGCTACAAAATTGAATGAATTTCTCGAGTATATCAATGGTAGTACATCTTTCTTAAAGTTAATCCACATGTTTGATCATGATTCAATGGCCTATTTGGATATATTGGTAACCAAGGATTATTCAAGAAATTGTTTTTGTTTCAACATCTTCCGTAAAAAAAAAAACTTTCCAACTCTTACCTCCATTTCGATAGCTGGCATCCCCAATTTCAAAAGAGGGCTGTGGTCAAGGTGCAGTTGGTCAGGCTTGCTCATATGATTTCTCATGATGCCACTTGCACTGCTGAAGTAGATAAATTGATTGGCATGTTCAGTAAAAGAGGTTACCCTCATTAGTTATTGGACAGTATTGAGGAAGAAGTCCAGGGTAAGAGGAGGAACAGTTTTTTTTTTTATAAACTGCTACTACCTATTCCTGGTGGTCAGACTGATGACAATTTGGCTGGTAATAGCTTGTCCAAAGAAATACAACCATCAATTGCCCCTTTTGAATGTTCACTAATAGTCACCTTTTCTGTTAACATCTGAAGAAATAAAGTGTTAGGTCAGCAGAAATTAAATAGTCCACAAAAAGCGCAAACACTTCTGTTAACATCTATGATGTAGTGGACACAGTGCACCTTTTCTGTTAACATCTGTGATGTAGTGGACACAGTGCATAATTTTTGGCCAATTGTGATGAGTACCAATGAAGGCAAAGAATTGTTTGGAGTCATGCCAAAGGTTGTGTTCAGAAAAGGCAAGTCTTTTAAGAATGTTTTAGAAATGAAACATGATGTAAGTTGTTCAATTAGACCTAAGGGCATGTGCAAATGCAATCATTGCAATTATTGTCAGCATATTTTGTTGTGCAACTCATTTTTCATCAGGAAAAGGAAATTTAAGGTAAAAAAAAAACACTTCAATTGTGTATCCAAGGGGGTGGTATATGGAGCTCTTTGTCAATGTTTTAATACATTCTACACTGGAAAGACTAGTTTCAAGCTGAAAGAAAGAATTTATGAACACCTGAATGACATCAAGAAAGGGAAGAACACCAATGCCTTGATAGGCGTATTTCAGCTTTTCCTGACCACCACTTCAAATTTGTAGTGTTGGACTATATGGAATGGGATGCAAGGGGTTTTAGCACAGAAAAACACCTCAACAGAAAGGAATTAATCTGGATTTTGATGTGTGATGTCCTTACTCCCCCTGGGCTTAATGACTGCTGTTCCATTACCCCAATCCTAAAACTGAAAAGTATGGAGGGGTAATTCATCAGTCATCTTTATGATTTTGTTGTATATACATTGTTGCAATATGTTTAGCACTGTTATTTCACTTATACACACTGTGTCAAACTGCCATTACATTTTCAAGTTTTTAATTAATTGATTAATTTGTTAAGCATTATTTGTATTGGTCGGTTTTAACCACATGACTACAGGATGCTCCTTTATATTGTGTGGTTTATGTGATTACTGTAGTTCTGATGAAATCTTGATGCAAGACAAGGGCTTGACTGATGTTTTTTGCTCAATAAATCTTTGGTGGTTACTACTAGCTGTGTGGTTTATACTGGACCAATGTACTCCCTAGACCTCCATCAATTTTTCTTGTTTGGTTCCTGGTTTCTCTTGTTGGGTTTCGCAATGATACCTGCATGAGGGATTGTGTCCAGATCCTAGGCCAGATCAGGATAGACAGTATGCACATTATTACCTTCATCCAGGCCTATCACACAGAACCAATGGGCAGTGACAACATCATAGATTGCCTATAGTGTGACTTAGTACATACACCTTCCTGACAAGGTTGAACACACATTTCAATGCACCCTTCACACAGACTATGTTCCTGTAGAAGGGTATACATCAATATGCATCCATCTGAGTTGGGGGATTGGGGGGACAGCGCCCTATGTATGCATGTATTGACACACCCTGACTCTCCTCATCTGTGAGGTAGACCAACATGTCATCATGGACCTTTTCTAATAGACACTAGTAATATCCTGGCTCTGTGCAACAGACCTGTATGAGTTGTTAATGCTACATCATGCCTGTTGTATCTGTTAGGTGTCCTCAAAGTGGTCATCAAGGGCATGCATGATGACAACACTGTCATCTTTTTGAACTTGACAAGTCCAAGGCATTTGACACAAATCTGTACTGAGGTACTAACTCAACATTGTCAGATGTGGCCACAAACACCTATATCACCAAGTGAGAAAACCAGTGTATTACATATATGGCATCTAAATATGTTGAAATATATCTCAGGTCCAGTGATCAGGTCTGTTCATAAAGGCTGTCTGCTAGGCCCTTTCCTGTCCATTATTTAAGTCGCAGACATCACAAATGACATACACATCCTGTGTTGAAACAGCTGTCTGAAATACTACAGACTGTGGACAAGCATTGACTCCAACTGTGATATTAGTATAATACAGATAGTATCAACACACTTGGGTAGGAGTCTACCAGATACACACAGTATCTTCTTGGGTAGGAGTCTATCAGCATGGCACATCTTGCCTTGGAAATATTTGCTCACTCTTCCTTGCAAAAGTGTTTAAAATCTGTCAGATTGCAATGGCATCTCTTGTGCACAGCCTTCTTCAGGTCACCCCACAGATTTTCTATTGGATTTAGGTCGGGGCCTAGGTTGGGCCATTCTAATTTTATTCTGGTGAAGCCATTCTTTTTTTCATTTGGCTGTATGTTTCAGGTCATTGTCACGTTGAAAGGTGAAATTCCTCTTTATTTTCAGTTTTCTAGCAAGCGCCTTTAGGTTTTGGGCCAAAAGTGACTGGTATTTGGAACTGTTCATAATTCCCTCCACCTTGACTAAAGCCTCATTTCCAGCTGAAGAAAAGCAACCTTAAAGCATGATACTGCCACCACCTTGATTTACCTTGTGGATGGTGTCCTTTTTTTTGGTGATGCGAAATGTTGTTTTTGCTCCAAACGTACCTTTTGGAATTGTGGCCAAAAAGGTCTTCCTTGGTCTCATCAGACCATAACAACTTTTCCCACATGCTTTTGTGAGACTTGATGTATTGTTTTGTAAATTTTAGCCAGGCCTGGATGTTTTTCTGTGTAAGAAAAGGCTTCCATCTTTCAACGCTACCCCATAGTCCAGACATATGGTGAGTATGGGAGATTGTTGTCACATGTAGTGTAGTACACAACCAGTACTTGCCAGAAGTTCCTGCAGTTCCTTCAGTGTTGCTGTAGGTCTCTTGGAAGCCTCCATGACCAGTTTTTGTCTTGGTTTTTCATCAATTTTGGAGGGGCATCCAGTTCTTTGCAACGTCACTGTTACTCCATATTTTCTCCACTTTTTGATGACTGTCTTCTCTGTATTCCATGGTATATTCAAAGCTGTGGAAATTTTTTTGTACCCTTATCCTGACTGATACCTTTCAACAATGAGATCCCTTTGATGCTTTGTAAGCTCTCTGCGAACCATGGCTTTTGCTGTAGCAGGCAACGGAGTAAATGTCAGGAAAATCTTACTAGGACAGCTAAACTTTATTTGTGGTTAATCAGTCTCTTTAAATGATGGCAGTTGTGTAGCCAAGAAGACTGAATGCTGTAATTTAAGTATTTATTCATATATATATATATATATATATATATATATATATATATATATATATAGTTAATACAGTATGAAAATACACATTTCATTATTATTTAATACAAGCTTCATTCATGGAGTGATTCACTATGTACATAAAAGTAAATCCAAAGGAAATTGGAATGTGTTGTATGCTTAAACAAAGTGTGTCTATGAAATTAATTTTATTACAAAAATTATCATGAGATGCAGCAATTGTACTCACTGAAGCAAAGGTCAGGGAAATAATTACTGCATAGTTATTACATTCTGTTAGACAGACTGTTTTATGTACAACTGTTTAGGTATCATATAAGGCTATGTGGGATGAGGTAGTCCTTTGGTGAATGGAATTAGGTCTCACACACATAAATACCACTCTCTCACAGCCAGGAACCCAAGCATTTTAAAGATTGAATGGTCAGTTGCTCACACTTGATCTTGATTGCTTATTTGACCAAAGTGTGGCAGCCATGGGAAGACAGTGAAGCTGCAGTGTCTCCAAGTCCAAACCAGTTAATTTTGGCAGCTGTGGAGTATGGGGGGTGGTGGAGTGGGAGTGCAGTAATCAGGATGGGGACTTAGATTTAGAGAGGGAGGATGTTCAGCTTTAGGGAGGGGGATGGGAGTTTAAGATTAGGGAGTGAACTGGAACTTAAGGTTTAAGGAGTGGTAACATATTTTTTAAATTAATATATCTTTATTAGGCATTTTATATCTAATATTTCTGCAGACTGATATCATATTACACAACATGAGTATTTTGAAAAAAGGATGATAAATATAACATCCCTTTTGTAATTAAATGCACTTTCTTATATTCCTCACCCCCAAAAAGCATCCTTTCCAATTCTTATATAATTTCTATAGCTATTTTGCAAGTAAACCCACATTGTGACAATGGTTATTATTTAGGAAATGCCACTTACCTCTCATTAGCACAACAAAGATTATCTCAGGTACTTATTTATTTTGACAGTTTAAACTTCCAATGTGAAAATGCAAGTTGCATAACATCTCCTTCGAATTAGCAGACTTAAACCTGGCAAGTAGGTTGTCCTTACTCTTCCACTCCATAAAGTAGCCCAGGAACAGATATAATGCCCCACATTACTTACTTTTCTGACCATGTTCTCCAAAACAAATAACAGCTTCCTTTCATTAGACAAAAAAGCTATCCACTACCTCTCAATACTTTTTATATAAAAAGGCTGGTATTTGTATCTTGTTTAAGAATATTGTCCAGTGCCCCTGCCATGCTTGCTTATCCACTCTACCTGAGTTCATTTAGCACTTTTGGTAAGGGACTGGATTAATTACATCTGCTATTGATCTGGTGGGGCTTTCCATTGTGATAGACAAACCATTCTTATCCAGACCAATGTGTCTCGTCACTAAGATACTCAAGGGGATTTAAGTCCAGAATCAAAAACCCAAGAGTCTTCCCTATTTGGTAAGTGTCTTCAAGTTAACCAGTATATGGCTTTTATTACAACCTCCCACATATTCCTGGAGGATAGACAGCTGCAAATAATATGCAAGTGGTCTGCCTCTGGGGCCTGACATCTTGAGGAAATAGATGTGGCCAACTAACTACCCTTAATTAGCCAGAGAGAGGAATGTTGTCACATAGGAATTAGTTTGACCATTATGAATTACAACATATCTAGGATATTCCTGGGTGAATGTAATCTCATTATCGTATGCTCTGCTCTTCTTCGATGGGCATGTATAACATTATATTGCAATTCTCTAGTATCATATCCAAATAATTTTCCTGTGTGGCATCCTTTCCCTTATAAAAACAACACATTCTCAATCTTCTTCCATAATTCACTCTACTAAGCGAGTACTTTTTTCATGCAAACTAGTAGCTGCTTATTTCCCAACTTATTTTGTACTTTACAAACTTGTAATGTCTCTTAACTGTAGGTCTTGCCACCACTGGAATTCATGTAGTTGGATATCAGATCTCAGATTATTATAACCCAGCTTTGTACTGTTTTTTAGACATCACACATTCATTACATACAGTTTCCCATCTACTGATCAATTGTTGCAGAAAATTGGAGTTCTGCCTATTTTAATATACTTGGCACCCCAAATATGTTTCCAGTAGATTTCATTCCTACCATACTCGTCCCATTTCCATACCATAATTTCTGCCCACTTTTCTCCGCCTCCCAGGTCACAAATCCTGATGTCTTCTCATCATATGCTACTGCCTCATACTTACTTTAGTATACCATTTTCAAATGACACCCATATTGGTCTGAGGTATAATCTTGCTATTTGATACTTGCACTTTGCTACTGCTTCATATCTATTGAAATCTGGAAGACCTATGACCCCCCTTTCTTTGTATCCTACAATGAGTTCCATCCCATAACAAGACTGGTATTCGCATTTTAAATTTGTTTAGATTACCTGCTTTATAAAAATGCGGATGTCATGACAGAAAAAGAACTTTGGAAAGTATATATAATTCTATTATTTGCACCATGCTAAAAAGGAGAGATTTTGTCTTCTTCCTAAAGCACCGTAGCATTCATTGCTACCACTTGGATTGCACCATAGGGAATGGTTATCCTTAAATTTGAACACGCTCTTAGTATCTTTTCCTTTAGCTTCCTCACTGGGATGACTCAAACTCTGTCTTGGCAATTCTTGTCAAGGGTAAAATTAATGTTTTGGGTTAATTCAGTTCTAACCCTTAATACTTTTGAACTTTCTGATTACAGCTAAAGCAATGCTGCTATTATTTATAGGGTAAGAAAGCCGTAGTTCACAGTCATCTGTGAACCAAGCTTAAACTGATGGGTCCTCAAAACTCATATGTACACCTGAAAGTGAAATGTGTTTATTGAAAGGCTGTATAATGAGTTCTGTGTCTATAGCAAATAACAAGCAGGAAAGAAGACATCCCTGCCTAATTCCCCCAGTCAGGGCTATTGTTTATGATAATTGTCCATTGGTAGGAACCATTGTTTCAGGATTAGTGTACAGCAGCTGAAATTGCAAGAGATATTTATTTAGTTTGTTAGTTAGCTAGTTATTTTTGGAAAAGTCATTATTTCCAAAGAAATGCCAAATGAGGACCATTAATCAAACTGAATACCTTTTTAGAATCTATTGGTATAGCACCTACATTTAGATTTCTTGAGGTACAGAACTTCTGCTTGTTCAGCCAGACTCTCACATAGTCTGGACCACCTGGCCTGTGTTTCACTAATCCCTGCTGTTGCTGAAGTAGTAGTCATGGTAACAGATTTACTACTTGTTCTTCTAAACTTCAGCATATACCTTTAAATCCAGTTGCAGCAGTGATAGTGGCCTATAGTTCCTTGGCTGAGTCATTTCCTTCTTCAGTTTTCGGAACACCAAGACGTTTGCTAAATTAATATTGCCCCGAAAAGACCTACATTCACTTTCTAAATAGAATTTTGACAAATGGATGCTAGTTTCTGGTTATACTTCTATAATTCTGTTTTTCAGAAATCTAACCCTGGTGCATCATTGCCACCCTCTTAAAATTTCTATTGCTAAATTTTCAGCTTCACTCATGGTACACTTGGGAAGACACAGCAATTCTACAATATGTTACCAATCCTCCATCTTCTCAATACCAGACCTGAGCTGTCCAACATACTCTGACACCAAAACCTCATTTGTCTAACATGGGTCCATAACTACTGTACCTGAATTATCTCATAATGTTAGTATCACCACATGTCTCACTCTCTGCCTCAGCCTGTATGTTATAAATGTTTCCGCTACAGTGCTTTTCATCCTTTAAAAGTTCTCACATTTCTCATTAGTAATCTGATAATCCAATTTTCTAAGAAGTTTTTTTGTCATGATTAATTTCTTTTGCCATGTTTTTTCTGTTTCTATCTTTGTTTTTTTATACTCCGTTTCCAGTTGCATTAATCATCCTTCCACCTCATTTATACTCACTGACCTTTTAATCTTCTTTTGCTTTGACAAGGCATGCATTAGTCCGCTGATATTTATCTTAAAGTAACCCCAGTTTAGCCATATTTAGTCTTCCCCATGGGGTGGGGGAGGGTATCTCAGTATGATTCTGTTCTATGTCTCACTGTCTCTACAGGCTGCTCTGATTTCAGTAATAATGGGTCAATCACTAGGATGCCAGTGTGACCACTCTTTTAAGATTCACTAACTTGAACCTAACCATCTTATGGTCCAACTATATAGTCAAGAGAATATCAATTTGTGCTACATTCACAAAAAATGTTCTTGAAAATGATCATAGTTCAAAAAAAATTAACCATCTCACCACTGAGGTCTAAGTATGCATACTTTTTTTACCATGGGGTTCATCCTCCTCCATTAATCCACTAGCTCAAGATCTTCCATAATTACTTTAAGCATATCTGAAGAGTTTTTATGTCTTTCAGTATCATCTGGTGTCCCATCTAATATGGACTTGACCACTATGCTGGAATCCCCATGAAGCTAACTATATTTGCTCTGTTTTCAAAAATTTCCATAAAAAATTCAAGAAAAGGAACTGTATCATTTTCATTTTGATTATTAAAAATACCCTATCATATGTTTTGGTTCACTTTTCTAATCAAAACTATGTCTACCTACTAAATTTATCTGTCACCGCCTTTAATTTATACCATCCCAAGGAGTTATGTATGAGGCATACCACTGCCCTGTTAGTAGATTCATAGCTACTTCAATATCCCCAAAATTTCCAAAAGCCTCAAAAATCCAGTTTGATCATTTAGTTTCAGTTTAGCTTCCTGTAAGCAAAATAACATGGCCTTAGTTTTATGAATGTAACTGAAAAGTGCCCTGTTTTTGTATGATGTTAAACTAAAGCAGACATTCACAGAGACTCTAATGATTGTCTCATGTTTTGTTATGTTTCTTTCAATACTCATTTGTTCACATATTTATTTGAGAGTTCTATGACTTTTCATAACAGACCTATACTGCCTCCTAAGTCTCTGGACAACCTACATTTATACTACTTGTGCTGTATGTCAATGACGTACAGTTAACTACTGTATCAGGCAACTAACTGAAGGGTATCCTTCACCTATTTTTCTCCCTCACTCTCTTACAGATCATTGTAAGCTGTAACACAAAACACATATTTCCAAGGTGGAGATATGCTCTAGAGAGAAGAGGAATGAAGGTCAGCAGAACTAAGGCAGAATATATGTGTGTGAATGAGAGGGAGGATAGAGGAATGGTGAGGATGCAGGGAGTAGAGGTGGTGAAGGTGGATGAGGTTAAATACTTGAGCTCAACAGTTCAGTGTAATGGTGAGTGTGGAAGAGAGGTGAAGAAGACAGTACAGGCAGGATGGAGTGGGTAGAGAAGAGTGTCAGGAGTGATTTGTGACAGACGAGTACCAGTAAGAGTGAAAGGGAAGCTCTACAAGAGGGTAGTGAGACCAGCTATGTTATATCGGTTGGAGACAGTGGCATTGACAAAAAGGCATTAGTCAGAGCTGGACATGGCAGAGTTAAAGGCATTAAGATTTGCACTGGGTGTGGCAAGGGTGGACAGGATTAGGAATAAGTATATTAGAGGGTCAGCCCAGGTTGGAAGGTTTGGAGACAAAGCCAGAGAGGCAAGATTACGTTGGTTTGGACATGTGCTGAGGAGGGATGCAGAGTATATTGGGAAAAGATGCTAAGGATGAAGCTGCCAGGTAACAGGAAAAGAGGAAGGCCTAAGATAAGGTTTATGGATATGGTGAGAGAGGACATGCAGGTGGTTGGTTTGACAGAGCAAGATGCAGAGGACAGGAAGAAATGGAAACACTAAGAAAATCATCGCACAAGCAGTATGCAGACAATGAGAGTCATTGAGCTCTGAAATATTCCAATGTGTGCTTTAAATCAAGCCAACACGTCCAGTTCAGTACAATTCAGTAAAGGATGCTTTCTTTTTTCAGACAAACAAGAAGGTATAAGTGCTTTTGTTCCAAAATTAAAAGCAGGAACTTCATCAGATACAAGGAAATTAAGGAAGTAAACTGTTTTAAATAGGAAATCTTACATGACATCACTTCCTGGATTAGTGAAAACCACTCCCAAGTCTAAAACAGTCTTCTGGAACAGAAGTCTGAAACACTACGCATAAAAGTTTCAACATAAAACAGTATAAATATCAACATATAAAAATATATAAAAATACATATAAAAACTAATTGTGCCAATGTCAACACCCTAAACTATGTATTATAAACACAAGAGTAAATATGTGTATATATAAAAATGCTTTTAAAATGCTTTTGAAAAAATATGTATGTATATAAAAACATATAAGTAAAACATGCATACAGTTAAAAATCCATTAGGAACAAATGAATAAAGTTAATGTACATATACATATAACAGGTATGAAGGCCATAAAAAAAAACATGCTGGGAACCTCAACCACACAGAAAACCATCTTTCTTAAAAAAGTATATAAGATAAGGTTCTAAGGCATTCCTCCTCAAAAATAAGGCAGTGCTATAATCAAATACCAAATACACAACAGCTTGCCTGAGTATCATATCTTTTCCTAACATTCTGGCTTTTATCATAATAAAAAGACCTTTGAAGATGAACTGCCTTGGATACTTGGTATTAGGCATTCTGGGAATAATTCTGTGGCGCAGGAGAGTGTCACAACTCAATATGTTTTTGAATTCTGCTGCAAAGAATGCCCTAGAATTATTTCCGCCCACCCCACAAGGAGAGGAGAGAGAACTGTTATGTTATTGTGTGTTGCTCTATGTTCCATGACATCAAATATGGCATCAAGTTCACTTACTCCAACAGACAGGAACAAAAGTAAGACAAACTAGCGAAAAACAAAAAGACAGCTTGGAAACACCAAAGCAAATTCTCTCTCAGTTTAATTTTCTTTCAGTTTAATGAAGCGCTTTTCGTCTTGCACCTGTGGCAAGACTTCATCAGAAACTGAACAAACTTAAACACAAGCAATATATACACACCCTTTTTGTCACATGACACTTCTAATTAAAATCTTGTGTCTTAAAGGCACATCAACATTATTGCTACTTAAAACATTTTTTTAAAAACAAATATGACTGACAATATTTTTGAACATCTCAACCCTTCCCTTCCTTCAGAATTTTTACCTGCAATGGTGATAGAAATATATATACAAACATATATATACTAACAATACTATATCTCAAATTATTGTGTTGACTCTCAAACTATAATATTGCTTAAAATTCACATAAGCACTAAAACAAGAGCAAAAGTGAGGACACAAACCAGGAACGTAAAATCACAAGTATTTATTGCAACGGATGAGCGCTTTCACTAAAAATAGCTTCTTCAGATCCAAGTAATTTTTACAAAGAGTACATTATTTAAATACAAAATTGATTAACCAATTACAGAAACTGACCAATCACAAAGAATACATTAATTACACTAAAAATACATAATTATTTAAAGCTACCTAACTATTTGAAACAAAATTCCTAAGCTATTGAATATAAAATAGATTTTATAAAACAGAGATAAAAATGTATATAGACATGTGTATGTAACGTCAATGAATATAAGAAATATAATTAATAATTTATTTTATTTAATATGTCTGCGCTGTCTTAAGTTGGGTTTAATTGATGCTCTTTCGTTCAACCCTGAGCCCCTATCAGCCCTCAATAAAATGATCCAGCCACTTTCTTTCCCTTCAGTATAAGACATAATATTACCACCTCTTTTGTCTGGTATAATCACTTCTAATACTCTAAATGAGAACTCATGATCATTTCCATGTTGGAGCACATGTTTAGCCAAGGCATTATGTATAGTACCTTTCCTAATATGATAGCTGTGTTCTCTCATTCTATCACAAAGTGGGCGATTGGTTTTGCCCACATAGAAAGAGGAACAAATTTTACAGACAGCTAGGTATACTACATGTGCAGTCATGCAATCCGCGTCAGCTTTCATATAAAATATTTTACACAAGTCAGGATGAAAGAACTGCGTGCTACTATCAATAAATGAACAAAAGTTGCAATGACCACATGGTTTTGTATATCCTGACATATTCAAATGTCTATCAGCTTTAGGGTAACATAATAATCTTTTTAAGTTACTTTTATTCCTAAACAAGAAGCGTGGTGCTTCACCAACAATCTGTTTGAGATCATCATCAACCTGTAAAATATTCCAATATTTTTTGACAATCTTCTTAACTTCAAAATGATCAGACGTAAAAAATGTAGAAAACTTTACATGTGAATCAGCCGTTTTTTCATTAATCTCAGTGTTGGTATAAACTGGCCCAAAATAAGGTAAGCCCGTCGTTAAACACAACTCATGCACCTCTTTCAAATAATGGTTAACCTCTCCTACACCATAACCTCTTGCTAGTAATCTATTCCTTAGACTTGTCAGATCATTCTCAAATCCACTATCCATTGGATTTAATCTAGAAGACCTTATTGCCTGTCCTTTCATAATATTTCTAAATATGAAAGGTGGGTGCATGCTAGATCTTAAAAGTAACATGTTACAATGACAGGGCTTTCGATATACACCTGTATTTATAAGGCCATTGCACAGCCTCTCAATATAAAGGTCTAAAAACTCAATCTTGTTATCAGAATAATGCATAGTAAACTTGAGGCATGTAGTTAAATTATTCATAATGTTAAACAAAGATTCCAACTCAGCCTGGGTCCCATTCCACAGAAAGAAGAGGTCATCAACAAACCGTCGATAAAAAACAACATGCTTGTTGAATAATGCCTCATGAAATAATATTTGTTCTTCCCAATGTGCTAAAAACATATTGGCGTAGCTGTTGGCACATGGTGTGCCCATAGCTACGCCTTCACATTGTCTGTAATTAACATCTTTAAACATAAAGATGTTATTGTCTAGGACCAGTTCTAGGAAGTGAACAATTAAATCTATCAAAGTCTCTGAATAGTCACTATGTTGTTTAAGATATGCAGAGATGAATGTGAGTCCAAGTTCATTTGGAATGACTGTAAAAAGAGATTGGATATCAAGTGTGACAAACAGTCATTTATGGACTCACATTGCTTAATGCATTCGTAGAGGTCAATCAAAAATTGTTTAGAATCACGTAAAACAAAATTGTTGTTATTCAAAATATGTCTAAGATGCTTTTCAATATAAACAGATAGATGCTCTGTAACCCAGCCCCTACCAGAGACAATAGGTCTCATAGGTGGATCTATTGAATTCTTATGTAACTTAGGTAGTCCATGTACGATAGGAATGACAGGTGTATGAACAGAGAGATAATCAAAGAGGTCTTTCTCGATTAGATTACTTCTAAAAATATCTGATAAGATGAAATATACATAATTATTTGTTTCATGTACAGCAAAAATATTAATAACTTCATAATATTTGTCTTGTAACATAGTTATCATAGAATTATCATAATGTATACAATCCATAACAACAACACCAATACCCTTATCTGCGGGTCTAATAATAATGTTTGGGTTATCTTGTAATTTCTTAAGACTAATCCTCTCATTATAAGTAAGATTGTCATGTTTCTTAAGCTTATTTGTCTTCCTATTACTGTAATAGTTATGTAAATCATCTTCGGTTAATTTCATGAATGCCTCAACAAGAGGGTGGTTTACAGGAACAAATTCACTTAAATTTTTAAAAATAAATCCATTATTTACATTTACATTATTGTGGGATCATTTATACATATATTTGAGCATAATACTTCTGCAAAATAATTTAAGATCAGTTACAGTATCTATCAGACCACTATGGTTCTTGGGAATGAAATTCAACCCTTTACTTAGAGTAACATCATGATCTGTTAACACTACACTAGATAAATTATGGACTAATTTTTGCTTATCCATATTTTTTTCCAAGTCAGGTGATGTAAGGATTCTCCTGAAAGTTTCCTTTTTTGCCTGCCCCGACTCATGGAGCGGGATCTCCGCGGAACATTTTCCATTCGTACGGGTAGGGGAAAAGACAAATTAGCATCTATATTTGCTTTACTAATATTACTTTTTGTCTTAGGTCTAACAACAGGCTCAGATTAATCAACAGTCACAGGCTTATTTTTAACAGTATTCACATCTGGATATAAATTAATATCTGGACGCATACTTGGATGTATAATGCGTATAACATCTGTTGAATCATTACAGTTATCAACAGCAATTTCACTAATCGAACATTCACCATCTACCATATTCGTTGAAATTGTTTTTAAACATTTCTGTAATTGAGTGGTTTCAGAAGTCACAACATTTCTATTTTTAGTGACCTCAACAATAGAATCAGAAGGAACATTCTTATTAGTTCTATGTTGTTCAGTATCAATTCTAACACAATTGTGCTCAGTCCCATTAGTATTAAATGTCCGTTCCTCATTGTTATTAGAGGTAAAGGTATTTAGACCATGTCTAGGCCAAGTAAAGACGTGGCCTAATTTGAAATCATTTAGGTCCCGAAAGACCTTATGCTTCTTTTGTTGTAAAAGTTTGCGATCATACGCAGAAACACAGTCAAGCAAATTTTCAAGTAGTGGTTGTACAATACTATCCGGAAATTCTTTAAAAAGGAGTTGCTGTTTAGCATTGATATTATCTATAAGCTTTGCTTCTTCTGGACAGAAGAAGTCAATAAGAAGTTGTAAGTACTTACAGCTTGTTTCAATGTTAATGCGCTGCCATTGTGCTAACAGTTCAGGATAATCATGTCATAATTCTATGATAACTATGTTACAAGACAAATATTATGAAGTTATTAATATTTCTGCTGTACATGAAACAAATAATTATGTATATTTCATCTTATCAGATATTTTTAGAAGTAATCTAATCGAGAAAGACCTCTTTGATTATCTCTCTGTTCATACACCTGTCATTCCTATCATACATGGACTACCTTAGTTACATAAGAATTCAATAGATCCACCTATGAGACCTATTGTCTCTGGTAGGGGCTGGGTTACAGAGTATCTATCTGTTTATATTGAAAAGCATCTTAGACATATTTTGAATAACAACAATTTTGTTTTACGTGATTCTAAACAATTTTTGATTGACCTCTACGAATGCATTAAGCAATGTGAGTCCATAAATGACTGTTTATTTGTCACACTTGATATCCAATCTCTTTTTACAGTCATTCCAAATGAACTTGGACTCACATTCATCTCTGCATATCTTAAACAACATAGTGACTATTCAGAGACTTTGATAGATTGTTAATTCCTTCCTAGAACTGGTCCCTAGAATTAATATCTTTGTATTCACTTCCTAGAACTGGTCCTGAACAATAACATCTTTATGTTTAAGATGTTATCTACACAATGTGTGAAGATGCGAGTTATGGGCACCATGTGCATGTTAACAGCTCGCCAATATGTTTTTAGCACATTGGGAAGAACAAATATTATTTCATGAGGCATTATTCAACAAGCATGTTGTTTTTTATCGACAGTTTGTTGATGACCTCTTCTTTCTGTGGAATGGGACCCAGGCTGAGTTGGAATCTTTGTTTATAATTATGAAATAACTGTAATACATCAGTTAGATTACTATGCATTATTCTCAGAAATGCATGTAGATTTTATTTTGTCAGCTGCTCAAGTTAGCAGTACTAATATTAAAGTATCCCTGTCTTTGACAGGTTACTTTTCCCAGCTGTATTGTGCTATTTTATATTTTTACATCTGATCATTTTGAAGTTAAGAAGATTTTCAAAAAATTGGAATGTTTTACAGGTTGATGATGATCTCAAACAGATTGTTGGTGAAGCAAATCATTAAAGACTGAAGTTAGAAAATAATGACAGACATTTGAATTTCATATTTCATACCATTCAGAAAATTCATACTAATGCAAGATCTCTATTATCTTTCTAAGTTTATAAGAGCAATATTTAAAAATTGTCCTTATTTTTGGGCCTTTGTCCCATTTCTTTGTATGGCTTTGTCCAGATTTCTTGCTCTGAGGTTGAGAGGTATGACAAATGTGTCAGGGCCATCACAAGTCAGCCAGAGACATTTCAAACTATGATTTTACATACTTGTTGCACCTCACTCCCCATGTAGTGACTCTGGATGTGTAAAGCAATTTGTTTGGCAAGAGTAGTTATGCAGTGTAAATGTGCAGAGTATCCCCCATCCAAGGTAGACACAATTACTTTGAACAAAAATGAATGTTGTGGATGAGGAAATAATGTGTCTAGAGTGGCTTTTCATCTGTCCTTGATTTTACAGAATGGTCTGGTTTCTGTCATATTTTACCTAGATCCAAAAACACAGACAGCATTGACACTGAGCCACATAAACCACAAACTTGGACTGACAAGTGTACTAACTTGATTTAAAACTAATATTTCTTAACTTCAATGTCTTGTCCTGTACTCATGTATTTACAGTAGTTACACACCGATTTCTTTGTACATGCCACACTTCCACTACTGGGTGTTTTTTTTATGTTGTAATAATTTTAAATTAGTCCCCCTCTGTAAAATAATCCAGGGCCAGCTTTTGACCTTATAAGAAAGGTGAGGATCTCCTGGTCATTTCAAATACATAAGTAAAAGGAAGGAAATCTAGTGCTGTTAATATAATCTACTGTTGATTTATGCTTATTACTCAAAGTGTCTACTGTTTCTCTTGTTTACCAAAGATAAATTCTTGTTAATGACCATTACCAAATTGGCATAACTTGCCCCACCAGGCTGACCTATTGCAAGACGGTCTTTTGAACAAGTAAGCTTTAATAAGCATACTGTTAAAGAATTGCCAAGATTAAGTCAAGCATTTCTGTTGCCATGTCATCAGAGAATACTGCTTTAACTCTCAGGTAACTACTGATGTATAAGCCTTGGGTATTGAAATGCATATGCCAGTATTTGTAATAAAGGACAGGATTACATTATTTTAAGAGTCTCATTACACTTGGAGACTTCCAGTCAGCTCTGCAGGCTTTACCCGTAAGTTATACTTGTCTAGAATGCCAATCGTGTGGTCCATAACCTGTATAGTAATCCTTTTAGTGAGGTCCAAAATGAAAGGTAACCTGTACAGTAATCCTGTTTTAAGCAATGTATCTTGAGACTTTATTTTACTATATGTTTGCTTTAACTTATTTTTTACTTTGATCATGTTTTCCCCATGAAACAAGCCCCTCCTTAGATGTCAGGCAGCACTGGGTCTTTTTTGGATAAGGTAATAAACATTTTTACAAGTGGGGCATCAGAGATTTCTACTTTCAGCATGTTATGATTGGTACTTTAATAAAGCTGAATATAAATTATAATTAGAACTGCAGTGCAAAAAGTGTAAAGTTAGGTGTAAGGGGGACAAAAGTACTTGAAGGATGTAAAAGTTTGAGTTGAGTGCTGCTTGTTTTTCTTATACTTGATTTTGACTGGCATTCCACCAGTGGTTAATGTATAGTTAAAAAATTGTAATTTATTTTTCATGCCTCACAACCTTTTTTCCCTCGTTTCCATCTAGATATTAAGCTGTCAACCAGTTAACCAATGCATTGGAATATTTTTATTCTTTTATCTCAGATTGTATTGGTTGGCGATTAGAGAATTTTTTTGATTGGCTGAGTGTATTATTCACAATTGTCTGTTTGAACATGGGTCCCTCACACAGTGGAGTGCACTACTATCATTTGAGACAAATGAACCATGTGTTAATTCATTTCTGTTTGTTGTGACTTGTTGGGGGTAAAATACATTCTGCAACATTGCTGGATTTGCCTGTGAATAGTTTTACTTTAAGTGGCATTCCCTCACCATATGCTTCATGGTCTGATAAGCTAGCACTTCATTTTGTCTTAATAGGAGTCTCATAATGTAATCATCAGGTTTGGCACCCAGGGCAGTTAAATATTTAGTTTTGTGGTTTTGAGGCATAGCTCCTAACCCCTTTCTAGTTGGTAGACACACCCCTTCCATTGATCCCATTGACACATTCAGCTGTAACTTCTGCAGCCCCTTTGATTTGAAAAGTTTTTGTCAGCAGCCGCCTTTAATAATGAAACTATGTTACCTGAGTCCTCTGTTTCAGAAGGTGTTGATTGGTTGGGTTCCGACTGGAATAAAGGAATTGGTGTTTCCAACCACTGAGTAAAAGTTGGCAAGTCTTTCATGGTATTAAATCCTGTAGAAATTCTCATATTAAGTTGTTTGTCAGTTATTATATTGTTAGTAAGGTTGACACTACCTGGCTGATTGTTGGAAAAAACAGGTAGAATTGTTGAACCAGATGCTGAAGCTGTTGAACCTGTAGGTTCTCTGCCATTCGGCACCCTTTCGCCACCTGGACTACTCCTCTGGTGCGATTGTTCAGCTCGTGTGACATCACTTCCAGTTGGTATCACACTTCCGGTTTGTGAGTTCAGATGGGGAGGTACTGAGCTAGTATCGGGATGCCTACCACCTCCAATTACCAGTGCAGAAGCAGGAGGTTGAACAATGACAGGAACAGAAGGAATGGCATCCACTCTAGCCTGTAACTGGCTCATACATTGAGATAATTGTTCTATTAACTGTGTCAAATACCCCACTCCATCCTGTTGTGGTGGGGTCAAGTCAAGAGTAGTTGGTGTTCCACAAGGACTGTCCAAAGCTATAACAAACTCCAACAGACAGGAACCAAAGTAAGACAAACTAGCGAAAAACAAAAAGACAGCTTGGAAACACCAAAGCAAATTCTCTCTCAGTTTAATTTTCTTTCTTGTTCCATGACATCAAATATGGCATCAAGTTCACTTACAGTTTACTGCAGTTGGTGGGATTCTTTTTTATAACATAATTATTATCAGAAATCTTCTTCTGTTGTGCTTTTATAAGGAACTGCAGGTAGTTAAGCTGAGCCAGAGTTTATTTGTGCATTCTTAGTGGGGGTTATGTCCACAGCAGAGCTCTGAAACAACTTTAATAAACCTTCTAATGTTTCTTTCACTTTTTAATAGCTTCTGCAATATACTCAGATGTTGCCATCTTGTTTCACTTCGCACAGCAATCTGCATAGCAAGAGAAGGAAAAACTGAAACTCAATTAAATGATGAAAAAAAAGCACTCTTTAAAACAAACAAAATCCCTCTCCAATTGCTGTCTGAAGCACAATCACACCACATGTGATTTTTCACTGTTTTTGAGTACTTTTAATCCAAAAAGTAAGGCACGAGCACTGGGAGTTCACAAAGTACCTTCTGACATGTGCATGGGCCCATGTTTGTTCCCTGGGAGGGGAGGTTTAGATTTAGGTAGCAGTAATGTGGAGTTTTAGCATTAGGGATTTACTGGGGACTTTAGGATTCGGGAGTGAGAAGAACGATTCAGGTTTAGGGAGGCGGGAATGGAGTTGTAGGCTTAAGGAGTAATTGATGACTTTAGAGTTAGGGTGGGGAGTACTATGGTTAAGGTTAGGAATGGGTGGGAGTTTTAGGGTTAATGTTAGGATACAATAGGGTTGGATGGTGGGTGGGCTAGTCAGTTCACTAAGATCAGCCTAGTGGGAGTTTGGGCTCTTGCCTTTTAGCGCAAGTAGCAGTAAGTCTGCTGTGATCTACCAGGATGCATGTGCTTCTATCAGACTCATAGATCATCTGTCTTTGTTCATACCACAGGTCTTATCGTCACTGTGGTACAAAACTGTCAGCTAATGAGATTTCAAACTGGCAGAAAAAGGCACTTAAAAATCTAATTTATAAACAACTGAATTTTGATGTTAAAGTTACATATTTTCTTTTGTTATACAGGGAAGCGTTGGTAGGAGAGAAAAAAAGTCTTGCAGTCTTATTCTTACTTGTTTGATCCCCAGTCTAACTCATGTCTTCCATTAGGCATATTTACATAATGAAGTAACAGAGCAGTAGTTAAATGAACAATAGCTGGACACATTACATCATGTGTATATGATAATATTGGCAGTCAATCATATTATATGTAAGCCGACAGAATATAAACATTGCAAAGACAAGACATTTTTCTGAAAAGGAAATAGTGTCTGACTATTTTTAACACTGCAGCATTGATCACATACCCACACACAGTTATAAATCAGGAAATTTTTCATTTCTGACAATATTTGCCCAGTCTAAATTGTCTAAAGAAATGAATGTTATAAGCATCTTGTCTCCACCTGCTCTATGGAAAAAGAGATATTTTCTGCCACTGTTTAAAGTTTCATTCCCTCTACTAGTGTTAAGCATGAGAAATGTCAGAAAAGAAACGACTAGTCCAACTGTACTGCAGATAAGCTGGTCTGTGCAGTATCTATTTTCTTTTAAAGCATAGCATCATGATGTCAGCTTGGATCTTCAGATGTTTCATGTTAGGAAAAGAATATAGATTTGCATTTTCCCATAACTTTGCTTTCTAGACTGTTTAACCGAATTGTGGGTTCACTTTATGGGTATTCAGTTATGTTGGCACCATGTTCTCTTCAATAAAGGAAAATATTTCAATGGGTCTAGTTTTGCTATTATTTTAAACACTATTCTGAATTCCAAGAAGGACTTACTGTCCATAATGGTCCGTATAAAAATATATTCATGAAAAGTGAAACGCTTTTGCAATCGGGTCTTTAGTTTGGAATATACATTACAACAGGCTCAGTACTTCTTCCTAATCTGTTCCTGCTGCTTTTCTGCCTCTTAACATCTTAATTCTTTGCATGTGACATGAAACTCATAGTATAAGCAATGTGATATGTTGCAGAAAACAAAATATTATTTTAAATTCAGATTAGTTAGCATGAATGTGTGCAGTCCAGTGGAAAATAACTGCAAAAAAAAAAAAAAAATGCAGAAAATAGAAGTTTCCAGGATACAGGTTTTCATGTATGCAGTTAACTTTCTGGGAAGTCAGCACATTTTAATAACGTAAGAGTGCTGTGACTGTTTATAGGAAGATGGGAATAGGATTAAACCATTATATGTTTATCAGATTTATGCACCTTCCAGTAAAGCTGGCATCGACCATTTCTAAGAAAAGACTTCATATCAATAAAAAAACTCAAGAAACTATCATAGTGGTACAGTATTTTAACTTTTCAGGAAACTACCACACACATTCAGTTCTAGCATTTGACATCTGAATAAACATAAAATGAATGTGAAGCACAGCATAGGAAAACTGTAAAATTATGCCAAGTGTTATGTACTTATAACTTTCTGGAATATGCTTAATTGTCATATTGATAGCATCCTGCATGAGAATTCATGATTTACTGAACCATGTCAAATGAAACATCATCAATAATAAAAATATTTGTTCCTGTATTTATCTTGTCTTTTTTTGCTTGAGCATTGAAATTTGCAGTAAGGAATATGTTATGTTTTTGTGCTGTAAATTTGTCAGCCCAATGGGACTCTTACTAAATTATAGCTCTACTTTTTGACAGCTGTCTATACTTTTCATGGATATACATGAAGCAATCAGATTTTTTAATGTATTTACCTTGTAAACAAATATTAAATAATAAAATGCTGAACACACACACACACACACACACACACACACACACACACACACACACACACACACACACACACACACACACTGCACATACACATATAATTCTGCATATGCATCCAATGAGATCATGTAGCATACAATTCTCATAGTGACCTTATGAATGGTGGATTCTGGCCACAGAGTTTACAGGACATGGAAGCAGACTATCAAGCTTGTCCTCTACATCATATGCAAACGCTGCTCACACACAGACACACACACACACACACAGACACACAGACACACACACACACACACACACACACACACACACACACACACACACACACACACACACACACACACACACACACCAGACTAAAGATGTCTTTGGGATGTGAGAGAAAACTGAAGTAATTGGAGACATCCATACGAACACTGGGGTGGTATGCAGACTCCACACAGAAGGCACCCCAGCTGTGAACTGAACTGGAGAACCTCTGTTGTGAGGTGACAATGGTACTTAGTACACTGCAGTCCTACTAGCCTATACAAAGATTTTGTTAAGGAACCAAAGAGCGTAAGTTCTCTTTCTCTTCTGAAAGACTGAAGAATACAATATGAGACATGACCTATCACCATGCAGATAGTATTATTTCACTTTTGTTAACTACTTACAGAAACAAGGCTCTAGAGCAGCAACATTCAGAGATGTGACAGAAAAGCATGACTACTACAAAACCGGAAAGAAAAGGAAAATGGCCTGTAGTGGCACTGGGTATGTAGAAAAGCATCATGTGCTGAACAATACAGCTATGAAAATTCTTAATTCTTAACCAGATAAATGTGACATATCATGCAAAAAGGTTTCAATTTACCAGTTTTGCTACTTCCTCCCCATCCTAGCATTCCTTAAGCATGCACTTCAGACAGCCTAGTAAGCTAATGGCCTGTCAGTTCCCTTCTCCCCCTTAATGTGAGATAGGCAAAATTTGCACAATAGTTCCTCGTGTTAATGACTCCATGTATGCTCTTTTGACATAATTCCTTGATCTTGTGGTTATAATCCTTCCCCTCATGATTTCTCAGGTCAGGCCCAATTCCATGTCTAAACAGCAAAGCTTTCGGGTAGAACCCTTTCTCAACACTAAAACAATTACATTCAGAACATTACTTGTTTTAAATAAAAGCCCACAAGTCACATGATAGCAGCCCATATCATGTGACCAAAGAAACAAATACTAAGTTGATAAAACACATATAAAAATATACATAAAAAATATATATAATGTATGTGTACATCTACATGTCAAAATACAATACAACTAGTAAATGCACGTATCATAGTTTAATACGCTGTAGCTTCATTAAAATAGGTTTAAGGCTTATAGCAGAGTTTAGACCAGGTGGACGATCCACTGCCAATCGGAGTATCCACTCATATTCTCTGGTCTCAAAAATATTATTAATATCCCCACCCCTAATGGAAGATAGAACAACATCTATAACCCTAAACCTAAACTTATGTTCAACTCCACTCAATTGTATATGCTTGAATAAGGCATTATTTAGATTTTCCCTCCTAATATCAGACTTGTGCTCAATGATCCTATCCTTTAGCTTGCGAGTGGTCTTACCTATATAAAATGAGCTACACTTAATACAGGTAGCCATATATACAACATTAATCGTGTTACAATTTGCCATAACATTAAACCTATAGTTTTTATAAGTAATAGGATGAATGTAAGAAGAAGAAGTGGCAATATCAGCTATATCTAAGCAACAAGAACAATTCATGCATTTACAAGTACCAAGCCGAGTCGAGCCAAGAAACTTCATATTAATACCAATTTTAGTATTACCTTTAAAATCTTTGTAGCATAACCTACTTTTAACTGTTCGCATATTTCTATAAGAAAAATAGGGTTTAGTACCCAATAACCTTAATATCTCTGGAGATGCAGTCAATACCGACCAGTACTTATATAAAATACGTTTAATTGAAAAAACTCTGTTGCCAAAAGTAGTCACATACCTAACTGTATTATTCCTTTGTGGTATAACTGGTAATTCAGCAATTACGTTATTATCAAGATCGCTATTCATCTTAAAATATGGCAGATATAAAGTAGTTCTATTGTGTATAACATGATCCTTCAACTCTGCCAATATATTACTGTCATACACACATGTTAAAAATTCATTGTACATTTCATTCAGTTGTGCATAAAAACATACATCACTTGTATTGAGCCTACTCACTCTAGCAAATTGTGCCTTAACAACACCTTTAAAAACATGGGGAGCATGCATACTATCAAAATGTATATACCTATTAGTATGTACGTCCTTTTTAAAAATGGTGGTATGTAACAAACCATCATTTAAACTGACCTTTACATCAAGAAATAATGCTTCATCTTTAGATACAGTTGTTTTAAAAACTAAAAAAGAAGTAGCTGTATTTAAATACGATACAAACTGCTCTAAACTTTCTAGTGAGCCCTTCCAAATAAGGAAACAGTCATCTACAAATCTCTGATAGAAACAGATATTATTATTCAAAAATTCACAACCATTATGTATATGCTGTAGTTCCCATTGGTATAAGACCAAGTTTGCATACGTATTAGCAACATGCGTCCCCATGGCCATGCCATTAAGTTGCAAATATAACTGTTGATCAAAAATAAAAATGTTGTTACTCAACACCAGTTCTAGTAACGAACAAATGTTTTGAACAGAACTGGCCAATAACGTTCCCTGCATTGTCAGAAATTTTCTAATGGATTCAACTCCATAATTATTTGGTATGACAGTAAAAAGGGATACAATATCCAAAGTCACAAACAAGTATTCCCCTGTACTGATAGAGTCATTGTGCAAATTGTAATACCAAATAGATAATTTATTCAAAAAGTCACCTGTATCCTTTAATATATTACCACATTTAGCTAAAAAAGGATATAACTGTTTCTGCAAGTGCACAGATATTGGCTCTGTAACCCACCCATTACTAGAGACAATAGGTCTCATTGGTGGATCCAATAAGCTCTTATGAATTTTAGGTATACCGTAGAGCTGAGGGATGATTGGACATGGTACAGTGAAAAAATGGAACAAATCTAAATCTATATCACCATTAATCTGTAGTTCATATATAAACATGTTGACATTACTAATATATTTCTTAGCATCAATAAAATTAATATGCTTAAAAGCCTTGGCATCATTGAGAAGTAGGGCAACAGAATAGTTATATTTAACACGATCCATAATAACAACAGCACCCCCTTTGTCCGCTTGCTTAACAATTATATCATCATTCAATTCTAACTTTCTCAAAGACATATATTCATTGTATGTTAGATTATAACTCTTTCTATTGTTAGTATTATCAAACAGACTCCTTATTTCAGTTTCACATAAATCGTGAAAAGCAGTTGTAACAGGTACATTCAAAGGAATAAAAGTGCTGCGTCTCCTACACACATCTACAGTCAGCGAATCTGTTTTAAACAAGATTTTTAAGTTAACAGTCCTAATAAACTGCTTTAAGTCTGTTAGGGCTGTGACCAGATCAATGTCTGCCGTGGGTATAAAATTTAGGCCTTTACATAATAAAGTTAAACACATGGATAACGTACAATCACTTAAGTCGATCTTGGTGAAGGAGGTTAATCCTTTATTAAGTTATATCACTACTACTACTAACAACGTGGAAGTGGACAAAGCCATGACTTCTTGTGAGGAATGTGTTATAACCTTTAATAACAAGTTGGTTCTCCTTGAGAGAAAGGTTGGTGCATATAAACGCTTGCAGTGGCAAAGGTTCAGTTTTTGTGCATACTTGAACATGGGCATTGTACCACGGGGATTAAGAATTTAAAAAATGCCATCATATGGTAATACCTACCCCGACCTTCTTAAACGGTGGCAACAGCTGAATATAAAGCTCAGATTGGACTATATGACACTGATGAATGAGTTTTTTTCAAGTAGTGAATTGGAGTTGAAGGAGGAAATTATATTAATGGAGAATGACCTTATGTGCATGCCCTGTTTTTCGGATATGCTTACCACATACCAACAGATGCTCGACAGGCTCCATGACTTAGATGACTGCCTTGAGGCAGCCAAGAAACGGAAACTCTTTAGAGATATGGCCGATTTCCGTAAGGGTCATATTTTTTTCTTGGCCCAAGGGTGACTTTAAGGACACTAGTGCGGGTACTGTTTCGTACAATAGAAAGCACCCTAATATTTCATCTATTAGATCTTTAGATGATTTTCCTGAAGCTGTAAACCTGGATTCAGGTTTGAATTCTGGCGCCTCTGCTCTTCCATTGGATAAGATTGGGCCGACCACTCCCCCGGATATGACCTCAGCTGTTGTTGAGGAAGGTGTAGTTGTGAGCGAGATGTCGTCTTCTGTTAATGGAGTAGTTATACAGGAGAAACATGTGAGTGGCAATTTATCAGCGAAAAAGACACATCAATCTGTGCTTAATTTTTCCGACAAATGCTTTAATTTGAACCAATCGGAGAGGGTGCAAGAAAACAAGCTGGTGAGAGACATATCACTTACAAGACATCAAGCGGGTGCTGTAAAGCGCAAGAACGACAGCCCCATGGGGCAAGGGAAATTGAGCCGAAGATGATTAGAGGTATATTAAATCTCTCTAAATTTCCTCTGGATGAACCTTGTTTAACTTTATTATGTAAAGGCCTAAATTTTATACCCATGGCAGACATTGATCTGGTCACAGCCCTAACGGACTTAAAGCAGTTTATTAGGACTATTAACTTAAAAATCTTGTTTAAAACAGATTCGCTGACTGTAGATGTGTGTAGGAGACGCAGCACTTTTATTCCTTTGAATGTACCTGTTACAACTGCTTTTCACGATTTATGTTAAACTGAAATAAGGAGTCTGTTTGATAATACTAACAATAGAAAGAGTTATAATCTAACATACAATGAATATATGTCTTTGAGAAAGTTAGAATTGAATGATGATATAATTGTTAAGCAAGCGGACAAAGGGGTTGCTGTTGTTATTATGGATCGTGTTAAATATAACTATTCTGTTGCCTACTTCTCAATAATGCCAAAGCTTTTATGCATATTAATTTTATTGATGCTAAGAAATATATTAGTAATGTCAACATGTTTATATATGAACTACAGATTAATGGTGATATAGATTTAGATTTGTTCCATTTTTTCACTGTACCATGTCCAATCATCCCTCAGCTCTACGGTATACCTAAAACTCATAAGAGCTTATTGGATCCACCAATGAGACCTATTGTCTCTAGTAATGGGTGGGTTACAGAGCCAATATCTGTGTACTTGCAGAAACAGTTATATCATTTTTTGGCTAAATGTGGTAATATATTAAAGGATACAGGTGACTTTTTGAATAAATTATCTATTTGGTATTACAATTTGCACAATGACTCTATCAGTACAGGGGAATACTTGTTTGTGACTTTGGATATTGTATCCCTTTTTACTGTTATACCAAATAATTATGGGGTTGAATCCATTAGAGAATTTCTGTCAATGCAGGGAACATTATTGGCCAGTTCTGTTCAAAACATTGGTTCGTTACTAGAACTGGTGTTGAGTAACGACATTTTTATTTTTGATAAACAGTTATATTTGCAACTTAATGGTGAGGCCATGGGGATGCCTGTTGCTAATACGTATGCAAACTTGGTCTTATACCAATGGGAACTACAGCATATACATAATGGTTGTGAAATTTTGAATAATAATATCTGTTTCTATCAGAGATTTGTAGATGACTGTTTCCTGATTTGGAAGGGCTCACTAGAAAGTTTAGAGCAGTTTGTATCGTATTTAAATACATCTACTTCTTTTTTAGTTTTTAAAACAACTGTATCTAAAGATGAAGCATTATTTCTAGATGTAAAGGTCAGTTTAAATGATGGTTTGTTACATACCACCATTTTTAAAAAGGACGTACATACTAATAGGTATATACATTTTGATAGTATGCATGCTCCCCATGTTTTTAAAGGTGTTGTTAAGGCACAATTTGCTAGAGTGAGTAGGCTCAATACAAGTGATGTATGTTTTTATGCACAACTGAATGAAATGTACAATGAATTTTTAACATGTGGGTATGACAGTAATATATTGGCAGAGTTGAAGGATCATGTTATACACAATAGAACTACTTTATATCCGCCATATTTTAAGAGGAATAGCGATCTTGATAATAACGTAATTGCTGAATTAACAGTTATACCACAAAGGAATAATACAGTTAGGTATGTGACTACTTTTGGCAACAGAGTTTTTTCAATTAAACGTATTTTATATAAGTACTGGTTGGTATTGACTGCATCTCCGGAGATATTAAGGTTATTGGGTACTAAACCCTATTTTTCTTATAGAAATATGCGAACAGTTAAAAGTAGGTTTTGCTACAAAGATTTTAAAGGTAATACTAAAACTGGTATTAATATGAAGTTTCTTGGCTCGACTCGGCTTGGTACTTCTAAATGCTTGAATTGTTCTTGTTGCTTAGATATAGCTGATATTGCCACTTTTTCTTCTTACATTCATCCTATTACTTATAAAAACTATAGGTTTAATGTTATGGTAAATTGTAACACGATTAATGTTGTATATATGGCTACCTGTATTAAGTGTAGCTCACTTTATATAGGTAAGACCACTCACAAGCTAAAGGATAGGATCATTGAGCACAAGTCTGAGATTAGGAGGGAAAATCTAAATAATGCCTTATTCAAGCATATACAATTGAGTGGAGTTGAACATAAGTTTAGGTTTAGGGCTATAGATGTTGCTCTATCTTCCATTAGGGGTGGGGATATTCATAATATTCTTGAGACCAGAGAATATGAGTTGATACTCTGATTGGCAGCGGATCGTCCACCTGGTCTAAACTCTGCTATAAGCCTTAAACCTATTTTAATGAAGCTACAGCGTATTAAACTATGATACGTGCATTTACTAGTTGTATTGCATTTTGACATGTAGATGTACACATACATTATATATATTTTTTATGTATATTTTTATATGTGTTTTATCAACTTAGTATTTGTTTCTTTGGTCACATGATATGGGATGCTATCATGTGACTTGTGGGCTCTTATTTAAAACAAGTAATGTTCTGAATGTAATTGTTTTAGTGTTGAGAAAGGGTTCTACCCGAAAGCTTTGCTGTTTTGATAAAGTTTTTTTTCCAACGTGCTGTGTTTTTTTTCATTGGACTTTTTTATTCAGTGCCTGTATTGTTGACCAATTCCATGTCTAACCAGATGAACATATAAGCATGTGCAAATATGTTGATGGTTTTCATTTCATGGTGTAGTAGTGAACAAATGCATTGGTTTTATTAAAAAAAAAAAAAAAAACAATTTTAATACTTGTTTGTTTGGAGTCTATAACAATTAATCAAAGACAATGGGCATTTCACTGCAAAACTTTATACATGAATTAGTTACATTACACAATAACACAAGTCCAAAATCTCACAAAATGATTCAACACATATGCTCTACAAACACGTCATTTTTGCAGGTTTGCTTTACTACTCCACCACCTAATCCCACACTGTACTTTGTTATACTCACAGTCTCGTAATACACCTCCAAGTTCACACAGACTCAGAGAAAAAAGAAAAAAATAGGTTAATGTACTGAGATATCAGCAATGTAATGACAACTACACAACACAATGAAGTAGTTAAGAGATCATAATCTACTCCAGTAATTAATGTTAGTTAAAAACGATATCTATCACACTGGAGATGATACCATGTCATATAAATAGTTAATGATATATGATTCACAGCTCCATTTAATGTTGAAACTGATTACCATAGACTGCTAAAGAAACATAATAGTTTGGACTTTATTTGGAAAACCAAACTTTCATTAAATGTAGCTAAGCTACCAAAAAGGATGAAAGGAGAAAATGCCGCCTCTGAGTTCACCTTAAGAGAATGAGATTCTTTTGGTAGTCTGATGTTTGGCACAAGGTAGCATGGTTACTAAGTTTATTTATTATTTTATTAGCATTTGCTTACAATGAAAGTCCAAATGGACAAAAAAGTAACCAATTTTCTGTAGAGGCCTGAGATGAAAAACATCTGCGCAAAATAACAGCTCATAAAAGTGTTTTACAAAATAGTTGTCAGAATATTTGTTTTCATTTAAAAATATGAATTTGTAGACAGCATTGTCTTCTGCTTACAGAATGAAAAGCAGCAAATTTAACAATAAAATAATTACATCTGCACACAGTGTTGTGGCATAAACAAAGGGAACATCTGATAATGGAATGAATCATCAGTGTTGTGAATAATAAGCAGGCAATATATTAATTTGGTAGAAATGTGGAGAAAAAGTATGGTTTAATAGGTGTGGCCAGTTATAAAGATATTAAAGAGAGCAGACAGAAAATAGTACGTTGCTGATGGAATGTCTTTAAAGTTGAAAATGAAACCAGTTGAAAGGAGACAGACAGGGAATCATATGGATTAAAACAGAAGAATGCAGATGAGGCAGTTTAAATAAATCATAACACTTATTACAAAAAGAAGTAACAGGCCAGAGGAACTGAATGTGAACTGTAAAAAAAAACTGAAAGGCTGCCAGCCTAGCTAGATAGAATTTTGTAGATAATTCTATGTCATTGTAAATATTAATAAAATCCACAGACTGTTTCACAAATGTAAAGAAAACTGTGTTAAATGTTGAACTTCAAAAATGTAACCACAGTGCACTCTGCTGGAAGAAAGCTGATAAAGTAAAGCATTTTATGACTATTTGATCTCAAAGCTCGGAGACATAATGTATGGACTAAGGAATTCCTTCTATTGTTTTGAGACCAGAGTTAATTGCTAGATTTTACATGTATGATGTCTTTTCTTGCTGTCGTTTCCTGGCCAGGTGCAAGATCAAAGAACTGTTGAAACTCTGTGTTTCTGTTAGCCTGGGAAATTAAATCAGAACTGTCAATAATTATGTAATCTAAAATAAATCAGCAGTGATTTATTATGAATTTAAGACTTTCTCAGAAAGAGAGAATTAGATCATTTTAGATTTTGTCTGAAGAACATCCACTCACCAGCACTCTGCCTTTGCTCTCTATATAAATAGAATTTAGAACAGTATTGCTCTTAGCGTTAGATAGGAATTTATTCAGTTTTAGTCTAGCTTTTTTCTATATTTATGTCAGACTATCCAGCAATATTGTTTTAAAGCATTTCCCTGTGATTTCTGAACTTTTGACTAGCACTGTGTTGAATTGAAGAGATTTGTCTTGTGTTTTTATTATTTATTATTAAATATTTTAAAACTTTCAGTTGTGGTTGTTTTGTGTAGAGATAATTTAAGCTCTAGAGTACATTGTATGTATATAGTGATACCGTACTAAGCCAATCCAATAAGCCTTTAAACGCTTTGGTCACACTTACTATTTGGATAATAATATTGCACAGTAAAATTGGACACCTTTTGGGAAAGGCCTTATTGGTAGTGGATAAATAGGGGTTCTGGTGGCAGTGGATTACTACCTTATAGCCTGGACATCAGGGGCATAGCTAGTGAACCTGTGCCAGCTTTCCCCCAGGAGTGTCTGTGTGGTTGTATGTAAATCATATCTCAAAGTGTGTGTGTGTGTGTGTGTGTGTGTGTGTGTGTGTGTGTGTGTGTGTGTGTGTGTGTGTGTGTGTCAGCTACTTAGGCAGGGACATAAAGCACTGGTTGGACAGAGGGAGTGCAGGGAGGACTTGGCTTGGAACTCTGGCAAAGAACTCTACTCTATAGCTGTGCCAGTGGAGAGCCTTATTGTGGATCTGTAGAGAATGGGATAAACCAGCCCCAGCCTCACTGTGATCTCTGTGTGCTCTTAAGGGAAATTGTAATTTACTGTGTGTGTATTTGTTATCCCTCCCAATGTGGATGCCCCACACTGATGCTATTGGTGAGGATTGAGGCTCCTTGATTACTGGGCCAGTGCATGGGCATCACATATTAATTGTTTGGCAGTAGTGAGATATCCACACCACATATTAATTGGGTGGCAATTGGCTTGTAGTGGTGTGGATAGTGAATTCCTGTAGCTTGTGTACAGTGATCACTGAAGGTGTTTTTGTACTCTAAATCAGCTACACAATGAATATTCAGAGTTCAAATGTTTTATTTCTTTTATTAGCTTAGTCAGGGAGAGCAGGTAAGCATGTCAGCAGAGAAGTATGGCAAGCTGATAAAGGGCCAGCTGGCTGAGATGTGCCAGGCTAAGGGCCTGGTGCATGGAAACCTGACTAAGGCAGACATGACTGCAGCTTTTATCACAGCTGCATCAGAAACAGCAATCAGGAGGATGATCAGACTGGCAGTGGAGATGTACAACACTCGGAGAATGGACAGCTCAACCTTTCTGCAGAGGACTTAAAAATCTATCTAGAGCTAAAGAGACTTGAGTTGGAGGCCAGGTGTTTGGAAACAGAAGCAGCAGAGAGACTGAGATGTCTACAGGCTAAGGAGAATGAGAAACTGCTATGCCTGAAAGCTGATAAGAAGGAGAGGCAGAGGCAGCATGAAAAGGAGATGCTGAGTCTTTGCCAGAGTTAATGGGGAAGGGAGTAACAGCACCCCAGAAGCACAAAAGGTCAGTAAATTTCTTCTGCAGTTTACAGAGGGGGATAATTTTGATAGTTTCATTCATATGTTTGAGATGGTATGTAAACAGTATGATGTTGATTAAAGGCTCTTGGTACAAGCTGTAACTGTGCTGTCTAAATTATCTGATTGTGAATTTTTTGATTATACAGTTCTATATAACAATGTCGAAACATCGTAATATCAAACACCAGATGGTTGACCTGTATTCATCAAAACACATTTACGCAATTCAATGAATACTTCCAGGGCAAAGATTTAGATGACCAACTACACAGCATTGCCCTTTTCTCCACTGTAGTGCGATCTCGGAGTTGGTATATTTAGTTGTGGGGGTGGGGGGGCATAGCCGCCCATGTCGGGGGTTTAGGGGGCAAAGCCTCCCACATGGGTGGGTTTGTTTTAGGTTAGGTTAGTTACATTGGATTGTGGGGCAAGTGTTTCTTTGCACTGTAAGTATTAATTGATTCACATAAATGCATTTCAATGAATATGTGTCGATGTTTAGGTGTTCAATATTATGACGTTTTGACATTGTAATATAGACCTATTATACTGCTGTTAAGAATTGTTTGTTGAATTTTTTAAGCTAACACCTGAAGCTTATAGGAAAAAGTTCCGTAAGCATAGATGCAAGGCAGAAGAAGGGGTGTGTGTGAATATGTTGCTGAACTGATTACTTATTTTTATAGGTGGGTGAGTGGATGTCACATCACCACTTTTGAAGGGCTGGCAGACTTTTTGGTGAGGGAACAAGCCCTTAGCACTTTGCCTGAGGACATGAGAATCTGTTTAGCTGATAGACAATGTGCTACTTCAGATGAGTTGGGGAAGAAGGGAGAACTATACCTATCAAGCAGGGCATACCTGCACAGGAACGTGACCCCCAGTACTGCTCATGGGTCTAAAGGAATCGGTGGTGGGCAGCCCAGACTGCCCTAACAGAATCTGCCAGTAGTAGGGGAAGCCACTAGTCCAGGTACATGTACAGGACCTAGGGTTAAATGTTTGAATGCAACCAGTGGGGCCATGTGGCATATTGATGTCCACAGAAGCAAGGTGGGAACAAAAGATGAGAGAGCCAGTAAGTGGGAAAGACAAAATGCCAACAGTAGGTTGTCTTGAGACAACAAGAGTACCAAACTTCCACAAAAGGTTATAGCCTATCATAGTGAATGACAAAGTGGATTGCTAAGAAAGACACAGCCTCTGACATAAACATTGTGAAGCCTGCGATGGCTACAGAGGAGCACTACTTGCTTGGGCAGTCTACTCCAGTCAGAGCTTTAAGAGGGACCCCATTAAAAATACCTATGGCTAGGGTTTACCTTGACTGAGAGGATGGAAAACGAAGCCAGCAAATAGGTGTGTTTGAAGATATCCCTCCAAATGTCCTGAAAGGGAATGATTTTGATAAGGCAGTACCATGTGTTTGTGCAGTTACATGCAGTCAGGTTTGGCGACAACCATGTGGGTCTGGTAGCCTGTGGGGAGACCCAGACAGACTACATACTTACAGCCAGGATTGGTGATGTGGTTACTTCAGGGAGGGAGATACTCTGTAGCAGTGAGATTGAATGTAAGCCACAGCTGCTTGTGGGTACTGATGTCCCCTTGGACAGAGTGACTGCAAAGGTAGGGGTGAGTAGTATCCAGGCTGACAGTGGGGCACCTCTGTCAGAGGATGCCAGACTTCCTGTGGAAGGGGAGCTGGAAAGGGTTACAAAGAGAGAGTTGAGACAGGCTCAACTCTCTGACACTACATTACAAGGCGTGAGGCAGGTAGCTAGTGAGGCACCTGATTCTCAAGGGAAGGAGGAATCTGTATACTGGGACAAAGGGTTACTGTATAGAAAGTGGACCCCTGAGGAAGGGCAAGAAAGTGAGAGAATATAGCAGTTTGTAGTGCCTACAGCCTACCATCTGGCACTTCCAGCCATAGCCCATGATATTCCCTTAGAAGATCATATGGGCATAAAATGTACAAAGTGATGTATTATGCAGAACGTCTATTGGCCTGGAATTTCCAGAGATGTAACAGGGTACTGCAGGACCTGTGAGCTGTGTCAAATGGTAGGCAAGGCTGGAGACAAGGTGAGAGCTCCTTTGATGCCTTTGCCTGTGATTGAGAAGCCATTTCAGAGAGTAGCTATGGATATTGTGGGTCTTCTGAGTACCCCAAGTTCCACAGGGAAAAAGTATATCCTAGTGGTAGTAGATTATGCTACAAGATACCCTGAGACAGTGGCTTTGTCCTCCATTGAGGCAGAAAAGGTGGCAATAGCTTTGTTAGAGATTTTCAGCAGGGTATGTTTCCCAAAATAAATACTGACTGACAGTGGTGCCAATTTCATGTCAGACTTGATGGCTTGTCTCTGGAAGTACTGTGGGGTGAAGCACCTAAAGACCACCCCCTGCCATCCCCAGACTAATGGTTTTGTTGAGAGGTTAAACTCTACAATCAAGTCCATGCTACAGCCATTTGCAGAACAGTTTTAGAGGGAGTGGGACAAGTATTTGCCCCATCTGTTGTTTGCTTACAGAGAGGTTCTCCAGGAATCCACATGTTTTTCACCCCTTGAGTTGCTGTATGGGCATAGGGTGAGGGGACCTCTAGATTTAATTTGTGATGAGTGGGAAGATGACTGTGAATCCCACAAGGAGTCTGTTGTGGCATATGTTCTAAACTTCAGGAAAAGGCTCAGGGAACTTGTGGGCTTGGCCCAGGAGAAGCTACCAGAAGCCCAACAACAGAAAAAGGTCTGGTATGACAGGAATGCTTGAGTAAGAGAGTATGCTTTGGGGAAGCAGGTAATGGTTCTCATTCCTGTCAAACACAACAAGCTGCAGGCAGCTTGGGAGGGACCCTACAAGGTGGTAAGAAAGCAAAGTGATGTTGACTACATGTTACAACTGCTAGGCAGGAGGAGGGGGCACAGATTGTAACATGTTTAAATGATGAAACCTTACCATGATAGGGAAGCCCTTGTGCTGAGTATTTTTAGTGGATTGTAGGAGGAGTCTGAGAGAGATCTGGTGACTGATCTCCTCACTAAATCTTGGATTGACATCTCAGTGGAAGGGGTAGCAATCTCCCAGCAGCTATCTCCTACCCAGGTTCAAGAAATCCGAGCAGTGTTACAGGAGTTTGGGGACATGTTCACTGGGAAACCAGGGTGCATCCACCTGGTGCAGCACCAGGTGGAAACAGGACCACAAAGGGCTATTAGGCAGGCCCTTTATAGGGTGCCTGAGAGAGTCAAACAGACTCTGAGAGAGGAGATACAGGAGATGTTTGAACTAGGGGCAATTAAAGAGCCCAACAGTCCCTAGACCTCCCAGTGGTGCTGGTGCCAAAGAAGGATGGAAGCACCAGATTCTGTGTGGACTACAGGAAATTAAATAGCCAAACAGAGTCGGATGCTTACCCCATGCCTAGGACAGATGAGGCCCTAGAGCAGCTGGATAGGGCTAGGTACCTTACCACCATTGATCTTACCAAGGGTTACTGGCAGGTACACTTGACTCCCAGTGCTAGAGAGAGGTCAGCCTTTTTGGCTTGTATGAGTTCACAAAGATGCCCTTTGGGATGAAAAATGCCCCAGCGACTTTCCAGAGGATAGTAGATGATATCCTAGCAGGAGCAGGAGGGTTTGCCCTTGTTTACCTAGATTATATTGCCATCTATGGCCATTCCTGGCAAGAGCACCTTCAACATGTCAGGGAGGTGCTGGGCCGACTACAGAGGGAAGGGATGACCATTAAGCTGAGCAAATGTCAGGTGGGTATTGCAGAGGTCTCCTACCTGGGACATAGAGTGGGGAGTGGTAAGATCAAGCCAGAACCTGCCAAAGTGGAAGCCATTCAGGCATGGCCTACAGTTGTTACCAAAAAGCAGGTGAAGGCATTCTTAGGGACAGAAGGGTACTACAGAAAGTTCATCCCCAGTTACAGTACCATAGCTGCTCCCCTCACAGACCTGACAAGGAAAAACATGCCAGATAAGGTAATGTGGACCACAGCATGTGAGCAGACATTCCAGAAGCTTAAAAAGCTTTGAGCGGACCCCCTGTGTCAGCCAGTCCAGATTAAAGCAAATACTTTGTTGTGCAGGTGGATGCTTCAAACCATGGGGTGGGGGCTGTACTTAGCCAGATTTCTTCAGAGGGAGAAGAGTATCCAGTGGTTTATCTCAGGCATAGGCTCCAACCCAGATGTAGAAAAGGAATGTCTAGCCATTGTGTGGGCACTGCAGAAACTTCAGCCTTATCTGTATGGAAGAAAATTTACTGTAGTGACAGATCACAATCCCCTAACATGGTTACATTGAGCCAGCCAGCAAAATGCCAAGTTGCTAAGGTGGAGCTTAGGGTTGCAAGCATATGGTATGTCAGTGCAGCATCGCAGTGAGATTAGCAACACCAATGCAGATGGGCTCTTAAGACAGGGAATGAGGTAAGGCATACTCAGAAAGACCTAACCCTTTAAAGCAATGTTTCTCAAGGGACACTTGAAAAACTAGCTTGAGTTCTTGGTGGAGGGAAGAAATGTGAAAATCTGAAAGGCTGCCAGCCCAGCTAGATAGAATTTTGTAGATAATTCTGTTATTGTAAATATTAATAAAATCCTCAGGCTGTTTCACAATTGTAATAAAAACTATGTTAAATGTTGAACTTCAAAAATGTAACCACAGTGCACTCTGCTGGAAGAAAGCTGATAAAGTAAAGCATTTTATGACTGTTTGATCTCAAAGCTCGGAGACAGAATGTCTGGACTAAGGAATTCCTTCTATTGTTTTGAGACCATAGTTAATTGCTAGATTTTACATGTATAATGTCTTTTATTGCTGTGGTTTCCTGGCCAGGTGTAAGATCAATGAACTGTTGAAACACTGATTGTCTCTTAGCCTGGGAAATTAAATCAGAAGTGTCATGAATGATGTAGTCTAAAATGAGTCAGCAGTGATGTATTATCAATTTAAGACTTTCTGAGAGAGAGAGAGAGAATTAGAGCATTTTGAATTTTGTCTGATGAATATCCACTCACCAGTACTCTGCCTTTGCTCTGCATGCAAGTAGAATTTAGTACAGTATTGTCCTAAGAGTTAGATAGGAATTTAGTTAGATTTAGTCTAGCTGTTTTCCATATTTAGGTCAGAGTATCCAACAATATTGTTTTAAAGAATTTTCCTGTGATTTCTGAACTCTTGACTAGCACTGTGTTGAATTGAGGAGATTTGTCTTGTGTTTTATTATTTATTATTAAACATTTTTAAACCTTTCAAGTGTGGCTATTTTGTGTAGAGATAATTTAAGCTCTAGAGTACATTGCATGTAAATAATGATGCTGTATTACGCCACTCCAATAAGCCTTTAAAAGTTCTGGTCACACTTGCTATTTGGATAATAATACTACACAATAAAATTGGACATCCTTTGGAAAGGGCTTATTAGTAGCTGATAAATAGGGATTCTGGTGGCAGTGGATTGCTACCTTTTAGCCTGAACAGAAGGGGCACACCTAGTGAACCTGTGTCAGCCTTCCACAGGAGTGTCTGTGTGGTTGTATATAAATCATATGTCAAAGTGTGTGTGCGTGTCAGCTACTTAGGAAGGGATACGAAGCACTGATTGGACAGAGGGAGTGCTGGGAGGACTTGTCTTGGAACCCTGGCTAAGGAATTCACTCTATAGCTGTCCCAGTGGGGAGTCGTATTGGGGATCTGGAGAGAAAGGGAGAAACCAGCCCCAGACTGACTGAGATCTCTGTGTGCTCTTAAGGGAAATTGTACTTTACTGTGTGTGTATTTGCTATCCTTCCCCATGTGCACACCCCTCACTGATGCTAGTGGTGAGGAATGAGGCTTCTTGATTATTAGGCCAGTGTAGGGGCATCACATGAACAATCTAGCTTTCTTCAAGCAAAACACATAGCATAACATAGCATAAAAAATAAAAAAATAATGCTACCCTCATGATCTCCCAATACCACTTTAATAACACCAGACACCTTTCTTCAAAAAGTTGGTTTAGTTTAATAAACTCATTTTAAGATAAAAGCTTTAAAAGCTATGAAACCACAGCCACTGATAAAAGTCTCACTTTCTTTTAAACATAGATTAAGCAAAATTGCTGTCATTCATTTCAGGTAGTAAATATATATCAACTTTTGTAAGAATTATTTCAGCATTTGACAGGATCATACTCAAAACACTGATGAATAAATTAGTACAACTAGGTATTGATGTAGTCTTGATAAGATGGATAGCTGCATGGCTTACAGATAGGACATGGCAAGTATCATACAGCAACTGGACAGGTGCAATCCTTGGTTACAGTTAGGGTGTCCCACAGGGTTCTGTCCTAGGCCCTTACTTGTTTAGATCATATCTTTCAGACCTAACTTTTTTATCTGAGGTGTTCTACAGTCTATATGCAGATGACCTGAAATTGGGTAAACTGATTAAATGTGCATGTCTGCAAAATAACTTGACTAAATTGACCATTTGGGCACAGGCGAATAATATGCTGATAAATGCATTAAAAACGTAGCATATGAGATTTGGGAGACATAAACTGAAAGGTGAATATTTAGTACAGCACACAGTGATTGAAACTGTAGACTCATTTAAGGACCTGGGTATATGGTCAGATTCAACTATGAGTTTTTCTAATCATATTAACCAATTAGTTAATAATAGTTATAGAACAGTAAGTTGTATAAAAAGATTTATAAAGTCTAGGAAATCAAAAATGATGAAGTCAATGTTTGTTAGTTACATTAGACCCAAACTTCAGTATGGAATAAAAATATGGAAACCCTATAAGAAAACAAGCATGAGTAAACTGGAAAGAGTACAGTGGAAATATACCAAGGGTATCCATTGATGTGAAAATTTAAGTTATTATAAAATACTAAAATATCCAAACTTGTATAGTGTCTCTTATAGATATCCAAGAGGAGATCTTATTCAAGTATATAGGGCATTTAGAGACAACTACCTCTGGGAATGTTTGGAGTTACCAAAAAGTACTAGAGAATCATCAGACAACCTATGTAGAAGAGGAAGTAGATACATTTTGGAGAAGTATCTATGAAGATCCTGTGGAGCATAACAAAGATGCTAAATGGATAGAAGAAGCAAAAGAAAGAATAAGAAATTTAAAGGTACAGGATATGAAATGGGATGAAATAAAAGCCAGAGAGATTGAAACAAAGTTGAGAAAAGCCTCTAAATGGAAAACCCCAGGCCCAGATGCAGTACCTAAGGTTCATAGGTTCATAGGTTGGTAATAGGCTATCAGCCCTAGGGCCTATACAAGCCTAGCCATAACAATTCCCTGACTATTTCTTCCCACACTATTTACTTCCCTGGACCCATGTCTAGCAGGGCGACTGACGTGATCCCCGGGGTGAATTTCCTTTCTCCCATCCAATCATCAAGGTTCCTTTTGAAGAGGGCCAAAGAGGCACTCTGCATGACATGTATGGGCAATCTATTCCAGAGTCTGGGGAGTCTCTGGGTCAGGAACCTATCCCTCCAGCATGTTTTGTTTATTGTAATGACAAGGTTTAGATCCCTGGAGTGTGTGGCTCTGAGGGATTGGGATTTCTTTAAGTGTAGCATGTCCAACAGCTCTGGGTTTGACATGGCCTTGTATGTTAAGCAGAGATCGCCTCTGAGTAGATGATATGCGACAGAGTATAGCTGGAGTTTTTTAAGGTGGTCAGCGTAGGGCATCTGCTTTAGGCCTGTGATTCTTTTAGTGAGGTATTTCTGCGGCCTTTCCAGTTGTTGCAGATGTCTTGAGAGGTACATACCAAATGGGGCGTTGTATTCTATAATGGGTCTAATGAGGGATGAGTACAGTGGGACAATGACCTCCTTTTTTCTGGATGAAAAGCCCTTAGTGATGAGGTGTGCCACATAGAAGGATTTCCAGACTGTTGTGGCGATGTGGTTATCGAAGGTGAGACCACTGTCCACCTGTGTCCCTAAGTCTCTTACTTTTCTAAGCCAACTTTTGGCTTAAAGTATTAACTGCTTTACACGAGGATTTAGCCATGAGTAAGAACTATTTATATGCACACACCAAACACACATCGCACTGGTTGACAATAGGAAAAACAATGCTCTTACTTAAGAGTGAACCTGCAAGTTACCCTAAAAATTATAGACTAATAACTTGTCTTCCAACGACATGTAAACTGTACATGGGAATTGATGCCAGCAGTTTATAGTCATTTAGAAGAAAACTCAATTATGGCAGTAGAACAAAAGGGCAATAAAGGAAAGTCATATGGAACAAAGGATCGTTTGTTGTTAAACAAAGTTATAGTGGAGAACTGTAAGAAGGGGAAGAATCTAAGTATGGCATGGATTGACTACAAAAAAGCATTTGATAGTATCCCACATTCATGGATAAAAGAGTGCTTAAAAATGTATAAGATACACCCTACACTGATTGACTACATTGCAGTGACCATGAAACAGTGGCAGACCACTTTGCAATTAAGCCATGATAAAGGACAGATTATTATCCCAAGGATAAAAATTCAAAGGGGGATATTCCAGGGTAATTCTTTGTAGCTGTTGCTATTCTGCCTTGCCATTAATCCATTAAGCTATTTACTAAACAGCTTAGGCCATGGCTACAATCTGGCTCCTATTAAACAACAAAGCCTAATGACTTCTCATCTTCTCTTTGTTGATGATTTAAAACTGTATAGCTCATCAGATGAGGAACTGAAAGCACAGCTGCAGGTTGTCAAAACTTTTTTAGATGATATTGGAATGTCATTTGATCTTGATAAATGTGCAAAAGCAACCTTTCAATAAGGAAAACTGCAGCACCAGGGAAATATCAGTTTGAGATAAGAATGTGATATAAAAGAACTTGAGCAAGAGGGAATGTATAAATATTTGGGAACTGATAAAGGATCAGCAATAAAACATGAAGAAACGCAAATAAAACTCAGTAAGGAGTACTTTAGAAGACTTAAATTAATCCTGAAAACAGCATTAACATCTAGAAACAAGATCCAAGTTATAAATCAGTTTGCACTTCCTGTCCTAACTTATAGTTTTGGAGTGATTGACTGGCCCCAAAAAGTGTTGGATAGACTGGATATTAAAACAAGAAGGATGCTTCATGCTCACAAAATGATTTATAAAAATCAGTGTATACCAAGATTGTATATTCCCCGTTCTGAAGGCGGGATGGGCCTCCTTGAAATTGATTGCATGTATAGATCTGCAATCATGGGACTCCACACATATCTACTGACCTCACAAGATCCAAATGTAGTGAAAGTTTTGAAACATGAGGAGAATAAATCTAAGATGATGTCTCTGCTTAATTTAGCAGAAGCATATCGACATCAAGCAGGAATGGAAGTCAAACCAGAAGTAGATAAAAAACAGGCAGCAACTGAATGTGCTAAAAAGCAAAAGAAAGAATATAAGGCGAAAGACCAGATGAGAAGGCAAGAAATGTGTAAAAAACATAAATATAGTTGCAAGTATAGAAAACTTCTGGAAGAGCCTCATGCTGATCAAGAACAAGTGCAGGAATGGTTAAGGAGAGGTGAATTCACATCAATAAATGAAAGGTTAATATTGGCAGCCCAAGATAGTGGGCTACGTACACACTGGTTTACAAAGTCCATTGAACATGTGGGAGAAACAGACATATATTGGTTTTGTAAAACTGAATTGGAAACAGTCACACACCTTGTTGCTGGTTGCAAAGCACTAATGGCAGATGGACTGTATACTGAAAGGCATAATAATGTGGCTAGACTGTTACACTGGAGATTGTGCAAACATTATGGTATCGAAGTGGCTGAAAATCACTGGAAACATGAGCCACAAAGAATCATAGAAAATGATGAAGTTTATTTCACTTGGGATCATCCAATACCAACAGTTCAAAAGATAGATGCTAGAAAACCCGATATAGTGGTCCAAGAAAAGAAGACAAAAATAGCATTGATCATTGAAATCGCCACACCTAGTGACTACAGTTTCTTGCGTACAGAGAGACAAAGTCATAAAATACCTTGATCTGCAGGCAGAAGTGAGAGCCATGTGAAGAAAGATACCCAGACAGTTCCAATAGTAGTAGGAGCAACTGGTCTTATAAAAAAGAATTTACAATCGTATTTAGATACGTTACCAATTCATGTAACACCTTACGAACTGCAGAAGGAGTCATTACTGGGCACATTGCGAGTGCTGCGAAGAGCACCTTTGGCTAACATCAAAGAGTGAAATAATACTAATTTCATGATCTTTAATCATACTTTGACTCAGGAATGGGGTGCATTCACATCATGGTATTAGAAACCTAAAAGACTTGGAGAAATTAAAAAACAAAGATTCTATAGGAATGAAAAATGTACTAATTGGTTCTCTAATAGAGTAGCTGATGCATGGAACAGACTACCAAATTACATTAAAGTAAGTACTAGTTTAGATATTTTTAAGAGCAGCCTGGACACTTATTATGGGAACAAGTGTTTTGGTATATTGGCAAGCTAGAAGGACATTAATACCCTTGCTTGAAATATTTGTATGTATGTATGTATGTAGTATTGCATTCATAGTGTTTTTAGCTTTTATGTATTATACACAAATTGTGCAAGGTATGTTAGACCAAGACCAGATTACCTTGGATGATTGGTCTTTATTGGAGGTAAAATATCCTATCATTCCTTCCATATTCGGGCTACCTAAAATACACAAGGATTTGAGGGACCCACCCCTCAGACCAATTGTCAATCCTTCAAAATCAAAGACCCACCCTTTGGCTAGGTATTTGGCTTTAAAGCTCAAAAAGGCTGTAGAGGGTTTTTCCAGATATTTGTAAGGACTCATGGGACTTTTTAAGGAAAGTGTCAAAAGTTAAATATGGTGATTAATTGATTTTCTGTACTATAGATGTAGTCAACTTGTTTAATGTGATACCTCATGATATTGGCCTGGAGTGATTTCATGAATTTTTAGTTCAGTTGGGGTGTGTTTTAGATCTGTTAATGGATGTTAATGGAATTAGTGTTGAAAAATAACTTTTGTTTTTATTGGGGGACACTATTTCCTTCAAAATAAAGGCGGTGCAATGAGGGCAGCTTGTAGCCCCATTTCTGGCAACATTGTGATGCTACAATGGGAGAGGAAGCACGTCCTAGGGAATTTAGGGATGTCACTACCCTGGGAATTATATATGCACTTCCTGGATCACATAATCATTGTATGGAAAGAGTCCGAAGTGGAATTACAGCTATTTATAGACTATTTGAATCAAACTACCCCCTTTTTTACTTTTACCTCCAAATGGAGCTGTAGTGAATTCTCATACTTGGATGTTTATTTATTCAAAGATGTTATCAACAAGAGATTAATCAGTAACATTTTTAGAAAGCCCACCTACTCAAATGCCTTTTGAATTATGATAGTTGTCACCCTAGTTTTCAGAAAAGGGGTATAGTAAAAGTTCAATTTGTTCGTTTAACCAGAATGGTTTCTGAGGATACAACTTTTGAGAAGGAATCTGAGATCTTGATGGGTATGTTTTTATCTAGAGGCTACACCCAAGAGCTGATCACTGACATTTGTATGGAAATCAGGAAGAAAAGAGTTAGTGGGTTTTACACTCCCTTGCTTAATGGTGCTAGTGATGTTCTAACTGATTCAACAAGTGTAGAAGGTAGTTCTAACTATTTAAAAAGAGACTACTTTTTGTCTTTTATCGTTATGTATTCCCCTGATTGTTCACACATTTTTAAAACTCTAAGGAAAAATTGGAATATTTTTTCTTGTTACAATGAGCTCAAGGGCATTTTTGAGGATGGTGTTAAACTAGTTTACAGGAAGGGAAAAAGTTTTATCGAGATCTTGGAATCTACTGACAAAGGTGATTTTGTATCTACCTCTAGGAAAAATGGTACATATAGATGTCAGTTTTGCAATCAATGCAAATACCTTTTTGAACAGGAAGCAACGTATGTGAATGACATTTATGTACGCACTCTGTTTTTTTGCAGTTTTAACATGACTGGTATTGTATCTCTCTCTCTCTCTCTCTCTCTCTGTAAAAAAGTAATTGTTTTTATATTGGAAAAACTCAGAGAAAATTCAGGGAGTGTGTTTATGGACATAAATTAGACATTAGAAAAGGTAATAAAAATAACTCACTATCGAGACGTGTCCAAAAATATGAACCATGAGTTTGGTTTCATGGGGTTGGATATAGTTACTAAAAGTGTAAGAGGTGGCCCATGGAATGACCTGACTGAATGTAAAGAACTTAGGTGGCAGATCAGGTTAAACACTTCTGTGCACCCTGGGTTAAATGATTTTTTTATCTATTGCTAGTGTGCTTAGACTTCATTCTTATTTGGTGTAAATTTATTGAGAGTTAGTTATTTTATATGTTCGTAAATGTTGCAGTGGATTTTCATGTGAATTTTATCTAATTATATAAACTAATTTTTATTGGTTTTCTTAGTCAAATGATGTCTTTCTGGAGGGGTATTTATATGAGGGCATATTTGTGGATAATGATGTTTCTGAAGAAGTCTGTGGATATACGCTGATGAAAGTGCTAAAACTGTATACAAAAAACTTGGTTAATCTTTGTTCTGGTGTGTTCTGGCTCCAATTTCACTTGTTTACAGCAGAAATATACCAAGGGTATCCATGGATGTGAAGATTTAAGTTATTATGAAAGACTAAAATATCTGAACTTGTACAATGTCTCTTATGGAGATCTAAGAGGAGATCTTATTCAACTATATTGGGCATTTAGAGACAGCTACCCCTAGGAATGTTTGGAGTTACCAAAAAGTACTAGAGAATAACCAGACACCCTATGCAGAAGATTATATAGGAATGCAAAGTGTACTAATTGGTTCTCTAACAGAGTAGCTGATGCATGGAACAGACTGCCAAATTACATTAAAGCAAGTACTAGTTTAGATATTTTTAAGAACAGCCTGGACACTTATGGAAACAAGTCTTTTTGTATACTGGCAAGCTAGAAGGGCATTAATACCCTTGCTTGAAATATTTGTATGTATGTATACATGTAATATTGCATTCATAGTATCTTTAGCATTTATGTTTTATACACAAATTGTGCAACTGTTAACTGAAGCTAAGGGCAGTATACTTTTATTATGCACCCCTGAGAAACTACTGTTTGAAGCATCGGCTGCTTAATACAGCCTGTGAAAACTTCAACCCCACAAAAAAACTAACATAAGTATTTTTGCAAAGGATAAGACATATGTTCCTTATACATGAGGCCAAGCCCTCATACCCCAATACCCCACTTACTCATGCAACACACACACTCATACACACACACATGTGTGTGTGCGTTGCGTGTGCATGTGTGTGTGTGTGTGTGTGTGTGTGTGTGTGTATAGACACACACACACACACACACACACACACACACACACACACACACACAAACACATGTTTTATATACACACACACATATATATATATGTACATACAAAGTCCCAGTATTGGACTGTAGAATGCAAGTGCAGGGCTATGGTTCATAGGTTTGGAATCACACCCTCTGGTGTGTGACATCGTCATAACCAAACCCAGCTACCAAGTAGGGGTATTAGATATGGAAATTTCTTTATTTGCAAGTTTGGCCTTACCAAACTACTCTGTCACATAGATGTTTTAAGGGATATTTTTATATTTCGTCAAGATGGTATATAAAATGAATTTATAAAATAATTAGTTTTATGTTGATTATATGTGTTTTCCATTTGTGTTGTACTATTGTAATCTTTATTTGAACAATAAATTTTAAGGTCATGCATTAATCACTTCTTTAAGCTTGCCTTTTCAGTGTTGCATCAGCAAATCTTTTTTTTTTACTTTACTTTACTATCCTTTATAAATAAAGCTTCCTGTTGATGTGATTAACCTGTAATACAAACTACTAAGTGATTTTAAGTGATGAGATGTGTCACAGTAAACAGGATTGGCATGGATTAAACATCAGGATTATGCAAATTCAACTACAGACAACTCCATTTCCCCTTCTCTATGCATAGGGATATTTGATGTATTTTAGGCTTCCCTGCATGTTCTCAAGGACAGCTTGCTTCAGAGCACCTCAACCACAGCTACCTGAGACCTACTTATGTGGATTTGTTGACTGATGTGCTCACATAGTACTGCAATTCAAAAAATAAGTGTAGCTAAATCTAATTTGCATACAAATGCATAAATAAACCTGAATTTAATTGAATAACTTTAAGACCACCAAATTTAATTGTGATCACTCAAGATACATGGCAAATGTTTTAGGAAAGTGCAAACTTTATCAGATAAGAAAAAAATAGCAATAATGTTAGAAATTATTGGGAAGCAGTTCATATTGATATTATAGAACAATGATTAGCAGTAGAACTGTGTCTTTCATTGACCTGGCGGTCAAATGCAGAAGACTCGTGTTAATACTGGTAACATAAGAGTCATTTATAAATAGGAATTTACAACAGCAGCACGGGAAATGTATGGGTGCAGTGATAATAGATATTCTTGCAATATCTTCTGGCATTTATAAATTATGCTACACATGATAGGAGTACATGATCTGAACTGAGTGAAGTCTGATGTTCACTGTTTTCGCCAATTTGTGTTGTCAGAATATATGTTGCTTTACTGTGGGATTTGTGATTGTCACTCATGAATGAAAAAAACACATCCTCATGGCTACCCTTAGGATATAAGCAAAAAGCATTTTTGGAAAAGGAAGGACAAGTGGTTATAGATATAAATGCTGATTCAGCCGATTTACAAACTCTGATAATCTGTTTCCTTTTTGAAACAGAATACTGGAGTTTGTACAGTGTTTTCCGGACTACCGGAGAATCAGTTTGATTTCCGGATAGTCCAGAAAAAAAAACGGAGGGTGGCAACCCTAGTTGATGGAAAGAACAACACAAATTTCACAATGCAAGCAGAGGGCCAGTGATATGGTAGGACATGCTAGAGCAAAGGCAAGGCAGAATGCAATTGCTAGTTTCAGTAATGGGGGAGGTCTCAGACACTTACTCCTTTATCACCTGCTGAGGAATACCTCCTCTCTGTTCAGATGGCTAACTATGAAACAGATGACAATGGCACTAGCATAATCAGAGGTGGTGTGGACACTGGGTATTACTCATATCTGCAGCATCAACAGGCATCTAGTCATTGGTTTTACCACTATAGCATACTTACATAGAAAAATAAATGCCGTAGAGGAATGATTACATGTAACACATGACAATGACTGTTAACAGGTGAACTCATCACTTCTGCCCATAATGACATGTAGCTCCTTTCTCTGTTGAAGATCAGATGGGACAGGTGTCAATGTCCCAGTATTTATAAAAACACTCATAAAAGCCAAAAGTCAAGAAAACAAACTGGGACTGCATATCATGTGATGATAATTAATATCAGTGGTGTTAAATATAATACCATATGAATCATTAATCTACTGTACAATGTAAATGCCCTGATCAAGCCTGGGAATTTCTTCACTAAACTCCAAGAATTAAAAATGAATGAATATGCAATCATAATGGAGATGTTTAACTAACCAAACACTAACTGCATAACCTATCCAACATCAGATATATACAATTATAAACTAACTAACTAAAGAAATAAATACATTTTGAAAAAAATGTTTTATAAAATTCTGATAAGGATGATAATATCTTAAATAATACACTGGCAATCCTAGTCTTTTTGCTCCCCACTCACATCTATGCCTTTTCTTATTTACATAAATCATGATGCCATCATGTCTAAAGTCACGATAAAATCAAAATCCATTTCAGTCACAAATAAATCATCTTTCCTGGAAAACAGCAATAGAAATTCTGGTACAATAAATGCAATATTTATGAAACAAACTGATAAGCTATTGATGCTGACCCACATAAATCTCATAATATTAAGACATAAATAAATAGATAAATTCAGTCAAAACAAAAATTCTGTGTCAGAATCACAAACTTATTAAAATGTACTACACAAAAGGAAGTGCTAAATATCTTTCAAAAACTACCACAAACTTATTAAGCTGTACTGCAAAAAAGGAACTGCTAATTATCTTACAAAAAATACATCAGCCATAAAAAAATCTAAATTAAATCAACAGCAAGACTTATTTTTCTTAAAAAAATTCAAATCTAACTATGAATGCAGCTTGTTCTTGAAGGATGAAAACAATAATAAGGCACCTTTGAATTACATCAAAAAATGAAAGGGAAAATTATGAAAGTAAAATGTCATCAATAAACACAGAAGTAGTCGCCCATCAAGCATACCTCTCAACTGTCCATATTTTTGCAGGATGTCCATATTCTTGCCTCATGTTTTTGTTTGTTTTTCATACTTCATGCCCTTCAGAAAATTCATGCTAATGTGAAACTTATTATTTGATCAACTTTTTTAAGTTTTTAAGAGCAATATTTGAAAATCTGTACCTATTTTTGGGCCTTTATCTGTACATTGTTTATGATTTTGGACAGATTTCTTTCTCTAAGAGGCTGAGAAGTATGCCAACAAGAGGATACAAACAATGTACAAACAGAAAAAGATGTGCACACTTCACAGTACGCAAAGTTGCCCTTCAGTATGATACAGCTACAGCATGTAGGATCAGAGTGTTATGGCAACGAGAGGAGACATCCCTTAAATATCTACAGAAAAATAACTGCTGCCATAACTAAACAAAAATGTCAGCTTGTTGACATATCCCTATTGTATGACAGCAAGATGTAGCTGTACTACTCTGTAAATGGGTGATGGACTATTAAACATTCATACATAAACCTGTTCAGCTCAGTCTATAATATTAGGTAATGTATCAGATTAAAGGGCATCTAGTGCTGCACTATATAAGTGATCAATGAATAACTTAAACAGATTTAGAGTGGTTTTGAAGTGGTACCACAGGAAAGTGTTGGTTAAATGAAATGATAGAGAGGCTTTTAGTAAATGGTATTAATTCAGACAAACGGAATATAGCAAGGTACCAAGGCTCTGTGGCTCAGATGAATGTAGGCCTGACTGCAGTCCAGACAGGGATGGAGGGAGGAAAATAATGAAGGCCTGCAGCCCAGTTACCTCTTGCTCTCTTGGAGAGGATGGAGTTTATGTGAACTCGAGACACAGAGGGGAATGTGATCTCTTTGTTGGAAATTGGATAGATAACCACTCATACCACAGGGCAGAGAGAGGGCTACTAGGACTTATACCCCTGGTGGAAGTGAAGGATATCCTACATGGTCAGTCCACTGCATGTAACTGAGTACAAGAACATTATCACTGGACAGTAAAACAGAGAAAATATATGAACCACCTCTAATGAATGTTTGGAGGACAACACCCCGTAGTCGTCTGTCACACTCTAGGAAACAATGGGCCGGATGCGGTTTTGTGTTTTTTTGCAGGTGGCCTTATGTAATGTCTGGATGGAGCAGTTTGTCTTTTACAGATGATGCAAACTTTACAACAGAACTGATACAAAATAATGCGTGGGTAGAATGAGAAGAGACTTGACAAGGTTGGAAGCATGGTCTAGAATACATCTTACATCAATGCAAGGTAATGCCTATGGGAAGCAAAAATCTAGGAGTTTAGTTTATTAATCCTTAAGAATAAGTAGCAATAGAATAAAGCAACATGGGGTAATCATATCACATCGCCTAAAATAAACAAAACAGTGTGTAGATAAAGATTGGTACAATACTTCAACATATTACATAAGGGATTACCACCAACAAGAACAGCAACAATAATAATAATAATAATAATAATAATAATAATAATAATAATAATAATAATAATATCTTCCTTTGCAGACATTTTGAATGACCCATTCCACATCTAAAGTACTGTCTAAAGTTGTACAGACCTTACCAGCGAAAAAACAGAGTTTATAAAGGGTACTCAAAGATGACATAGAAAGAATACAATGCAAATAGTCTATGGCTGACATGAAGAATCATTCTTCAGACCAACACAATAAAGCCTAATGACTTATGACTTGATAGAGTAACAGAAAATTAATATGTTTAGATTTCCTAATAAATAGTTTTTAAGTGAGCAAAACATGTGAAATTACATTGAGAGATAAAACCAAATAAGCAATCAAATCATGCAGAAATACCTCATGAGTTGTGTATTGGACCTATATTTAGCACACTGCCAAGTGACAAGTTTACAATGTCAGTTACAATTCTGGAAGGGAAAGGCTTTGGAGCCTCAAACTGGGGACTGATGAAAGAGCAAAAGAACCGAGAGTTCGTCAGATATAAGATGGTGATGTTGGGGGGGAGGGGGCAAGGAAAACTGTTTAACAGTTAAGATTCAAAGTTTATAGGTAAAGGACAATTCTGGGGACCCAAACACTGGACACTCAGCCATACATGAATCAGATTAAATGTAATGAGAAAACCACAGGATAATACTACTCTGAAGAGTGGGGCGTACAGTCAGAAGATACTGAAGAGGAGATCTGCACTTACCACAGTGAAAGGATAAGAGATAATTCTTAACTAATGCTTAGAGAAGAAGTTAAAGGTCTATATGGAGAATTATTTATTTTTTTTTACTTACCTTTCTCCATGCTGTATAAAACAGTCTGTATATTTGTGTTGTCTTAGTGAGATTTTGTAAAATACCCTCACATGAAGGCACTCAGCAAAACTATAGGAAGAATCCTGTTCCAGCAACATTACTTTCCTTTTCTTGCTGATTTTGTCTTTTTACTTGGAGCCTGGTTCTCCCAGGCATGGCCAAAAGTGTTATTCCAGGTCTTCTGTGAATACGGACAGCAGATACAAGAAACAGATAAAAGTCATCCATCTTTCAGTAACAGTGTGAGGCATTAGCAAGTGGTGGATGTGAATGCTGTTAGAGTCCAAGACAGAAAAGTCCATCAGGTCTGCAAAAGGGTCACTGACATGACTTAGCAGATCTGCCAGAAGGCCCATGCCACAGCATGGGAGAGGATTTGCGTCAGTGGGGTCAGCCATTACAGACCACCCTGACTATCACAAAGGAGTTCCTTTTGTCCCTGTCTAGGGAAACAAAATGGGATTTCATATTTAGGAGAGACCTAGAAGAGAAATAGATGTGGGATCTAGGCTTGATGTCCCTTCCCACATTTCTGTTGGTGATGAACCAGATTCTTATTACCTTATAATTGTCTTATGTCACTATGTTGCTTTTGTTTCCCAGATTTGTCTGACTGGGTTTAGTCAAAAAAAATTTTCAGCAGAAGTCTGGGAAGAAAAGCTCCTACATATTACAAACACTTTTAAAGAGACATCCAGTAATATACATGAACAGAATAATTAATATACATTAACAATTACGCATACATTTGTTGATTAGATTACATTCTTATGAAAGTAGAGGCAACTATTATAGTATTAAGGACACTTATGCATCACCATGTGTTGAACACTGAGCATTTGAAGAGCTGTATCGAAGACAATTTTGAATATGGATATCACAAAGTTTATATTAGAAGTATAGAGGTGGCAAGTGGTGTCACAAAATAAAGTATATATTTGGGAAATACTACTAAAACTATTCAGTTATTGCTGAAAACGATCTGTTGAGTATAGAACTGCATGTCAGTAATCAATAACACTGTTGCTTCACTGGGTAGTGAGATTACCCCCAAATAATGATGTTACACGTGGAATGTTATCTGTGAGATTACCCCCAAATAATGATGCTACACATGGAATGTTATCTGTGAGATTACTCCCAAATAATGCTATTACACGTGGAATGTTATCTGTGAGATTACCCCCAAATAATGATGTTACACACGGAATGTTATCTGTGAGATTACTCCCAAATAATGCTATTACACGTGGAATGTTATCTGTGAGATTACCCCCAAATAATGATGTTACACACGGAATGTTATCTGTGAGATTACTCCTAAATAATGCTATTACACGTGGAATGTTATCTGTGAGATTACTCCCAAATAATGATGTTACACACGGAATGTTATCTATGAGATTACCCCCAAATACTGATGTTACACATGGAATGTTATCTGTGAGATTACCCCCAAATAATGATGCTACACATGGAATGTTATCTATGAGATTACCCCCAAATAATGATGCTACACATGGAATGTTATCTGTGAGATTACTCCCAAATAATGCTATTACACGTGGAATGTTATCTGTGAGATTACCCCCAAATAATGATGTTACACACGGAATGTTATCTATGAGATTACCCCAAATAATGCTATTACACGTGGAATGTTATCTGTGAGATTACCCCCAAATAATGATGTTACACACGGAATGTTATCTGTGAGATTACCCCCAAATAATGATGTTACACATGGAATGTTATCTATGAGATTACCCCCAAATACTGATGTTACACATGGAATGTTATCTATGAGATTACCCCCAAATAATGATGTTACACATGGAATGTTATCTATGAGATTACCCCAAATAATGATGTTACACGTGGAATGTTATCTGTGAGATTACCCTCAAATAATGATGTTACACATGGAATGTTATCTATGAGATTACCCCCAAATAATGATGTTACACACGGAATGTTATCTATGAGATTACCCCCAAATAATGATGTTACACACGGAATGTTATCTATGAGATTACTCCCAAATAATGCTATTACACGTGGAATGTTATCTGTGAGATTACCCCCAAATAATGATGTTACACATGGAATGTTATCTATGAGATTACCCCCAAATAATGATGTTACACACGGAATGTTATCTATGTGATTACCCCCAAATAATGATGTTACACATGGAATGTTATCTATGAGATTACCCCAAATAATGATGTTACACGTGGAATGTTATCTGTGAGATTACCCTCAAATAATGATGCTACACATGGAATGTTATCTGTGAGATTACCCCCAAATAATGATGTTACACATGGAATGTTATCTACAAGATTACCCTGAAATAATGATGTTACACATGGAATGTTATCTGTCTCCTTTCATGAGTGCTGCAACCATGCAGTCCTCCACCAAGAACCATACCTGGTGTCAGTGCATCTACAGAGTTTAATAACTACAGGTCCAATGCAGTTCTGTCCTCCCTATCAAATATAACAGAAAAACTCAGCCTGAGAAATGTATTCACAGAAATTTAATAAATAACTCACTTCAGCAAATGTTTATGCACTGAAGAAGAGTTATACCCGAAAGCTTTTCTGAAGTGAGTTATTTATTAAATTACTGTGAAAACATTTCTCAGCCTGAGATTTTCTGTTTTATTGGACTTTTGCTTACTTGAGGCTGAGTTTACCACTGTATTGCTCTGTTTCACCCCTATCAGATATACCTGAAAAATATATTCATACTCATCCTCAGCTTCTGCATAACCTAAATTCAAATAATCTGCTCTTGAAACACAGTATGGTGTCACTGTACAAACACCGCCCTCCTTCACTTCATCAACACTATAAACCAGTATAGGAATAATGGTAACCTAGTGTCAGCCATTTCCTAGACTTATCCAAAGGTATTGGTACTGTCACACAAGAATTTACTCATTGAACTCTTTTTCTTTAGGTCTTTACCAATCTTTCCTTACATGGTTCATTAGTTATCTATTTGGAAGGCAACAAGTAGTCAAATGGCAGCATGATCTCTCCTCCTCAGGGTTCTAGACTAGGACCCCTTCTCTTCACTATTCTTATAAACATTATATTTTCATAGACCAAGCAAATATTGTGTAATACACAGATCATTAATGTTTAATATGTACAGCCCGCCTCAATGTCCAAACTCCAAGAAATAACTCAAATTTCTTTCTCTTTATTGAAATCTGGCAAACAAATTCAAATGTGTTCCTCAATCCCAATAAAATAAAAGTGATGCTCTTCACCGCAAAAAATTATTTAAGTCAAAATCGAGCTTTCTTGGCTATACCTGCAAATAATATTAACATTGAGATAGTACCATATACTAAATTGCAGGATATTATAAAAGATGACAATCTTAATTTGGCCAACATATTCTTCAAACAATTAAAAAGACCCATAAGAAACTTGACTCCCTTTTTCAGAGCCAAACAGTTCCTTACAGATGTAGCAGGAAAAACCCTAGCCTCATCCTATTTGCTTTCAACCGTCTTATATGCCTCACCTAGCCTTACAAACAAAAGCTCTACATTAAAGCTCTATGGCAGTTAACACATTGGTTAAGGTTATGAACTGTAATTTCTGCCATACAGTTTTTTTCCTCCCTGAGTTCTTGTTTGCCTACTGTGTACCTTAAGCAAGTCACTTACTAGGCATTGCTCCTGGGTCACCTCTGAAAAAGGGCTGTTTGTCCAATGACAAGAGACCTCTGTTCCGGTGATAAATTTCTTCTAATCACTAACAAAGAAAATAATTCATCAGCAGACTCACTATATTACTGTTACATCTACAAACACTGGAACACCATCCCTACACAAGTGAAAAATGACTTACAAACTTCCAAGTTATAAAATCCAGCTTAAACCATACCTTACCCAGTCCTGGTCATATATACCTAAGTTATAAGCCTTCCAGATACACCAGCTTGGAGCAGGCAGCCTAAATAGAACTAATCCTATACCATGCTCTCTTTTTCATATGTTATTACCACTAGCCTCCTACACAATACTAATGTCTCACCTCCTACACGATGTTATAAATTACTTCTCGATTATACTCATTATTTCTATTGAACTCTTTACAAACCCTTCTATACTGAAATGTAACAGCACTAAACGTCTTTACAATGTTTTCCCTTCTGCAGTATAAATCCACTTACTTCCTGCAAGAATTTACAGCTACTCGAACTGTATAGACTTATACATATTGATATAAATATTTTACTGTATATACCTATCTTGCAATTGTGTTTGATTTTCTTCAGAGAAATGTAACTTTTTTTTGAGAACAGTCGGAAAATCATTTGTTAATACAAATGTACTATGAGGGAGCTTTTCTCCTCAGGACTCCACTGAAAATGGACTCTGCCCAGTCAGACATTCCTGGTCAAGAAAGACAAATAAATAAATGGGAAATAAATAAATAAATACAATGTGTAGGATCACACCATGCCCTGTTAAAGGCGCTGACTGCAAGACCAGCATCTAATGTATGCTGCTAGGCTGCAACAGGTGTTTCACCTTAGATTATAGCATGCTGTCCCTCCCTGTTCATCAAGAAATCGCTGTACAAACTCATTTGCAGCCTTAACTAATCACACAGTTTTGATACTTTCTGGAATCACTCCACCTTATTGTTTATCCTCATTTGCATTCACAATGAAACTCATTAACAATAACACTGCTCATTTTCATACCATTCTACAGTCATTAGCATATGATGCTAACTGCATAATTTTGCCTCCTTGACCAACACAGCTATATGTGTCTCTGAATTAGCCTCACCCTGCATACCACCACTCTTCACAATATTGTTATTATTATTATTATTATTTGCTATTTTTTTAAATCAAAAATAAGTATAATACACATTTCACATCTTTCATATTTTAACATTGGAATGAAATGTAAAAAAAGAAAACTTTGCATTCATCTCAATACCTTATAGAATTTATCATATAAATTTGTTAATTTCCTACATACAGGAATGTTCCATTCCTTTGTCAGTTTTTTTTTATCACAAGTGCCAGTACCATATGCACTTGTATTTCCCATTTAGAACCATTTTTATATTCCCTTCTCAGTGCCAAGACTGTAGGATTCCCATGTTAACTGAATTTATTTATTAAGCAATTTTCCATAATATCTGTGCATTGGTTCCATCTCTATTTTGCCCTGTTGCAATCCCATAATAAATTTATCACACCTGATTGTTCACCCTCCCCCGTTTCCATGCCTTGCAATTTACTAATATGTCTTCTCTGTGTAATATTTTTGGTATCAAGTACCAATAACGTATCATATGCATTTGGTAATCTCAAACTCAGGGCCGACATCTAATTAGGTAATGAATGCCCAAAGCTTTTCCCATTAAAGTTTGTCTAGTTATCTATTTCTCTCTTCCCCACCTGATCCTTATTTTCTACATAGCGTGATAGGACTACTTGGAGCAGAAACCTTAACTGATTTCTTCCATGATGCTATCTCGTTTTAATAATTAGCAAAACAAATGTATAGTAAATATGTTTGAGCCATTGTGAGGACAGTAATCCATAGAATGCATGTATCTCCTGAAATGTTCTAAACTTGTCTTTATCAATATTCTGCTGCACACCCTATGGCCAGATGCATCCACTTCATGATGCCTCTACATGTCTATAGTAAATCATCTCTAGGAGAACATAACCTTGCTTACATCCAATATTCTTATAGTGAGGAACCTCTGTGTTCACTCCAGCTGTTGCAAATTCTTAGTCAGGTATATGCCAAAGCTGTATTGCACTTGATTATTGGACTAATGAGGGCTGAATATAGTGGAACTGTGATCTCCTTAGAAATGGATGGCATACCCTTAGTTATCAGTTGTGCCACAAAGAAGGATTATTTCACTACCATGGGCACATGGTGATCAAAGTTCAGGTTACTATCAACCTGAGTTCCTAAGTTCCTTACCACTAGGTCTACATTTAGAGGATTGTTTTCAATGGTGTAATTTGCAGGGGTGGTCATCTTCCCAAAGGGTATAATTATGCATATTTTGCATTGAGTTTTAGGCCATGGTTTTGGCATCAGTTACTTGTCTATGTCAGATCCTTCTCGAGGATATTCACATCTTTGGGGAATTCATTGATTGCACACAGCTTGCAGTCATCAGCAAATTTGGTCAGCTAAAGGTCCAGTACATTTGCTTTGACTTCACAGTAGTATATTCCAAACATTAAAGGTCCCACTATTGAACCCTGTGGGACATCACTAGCAATAGGCTTCTTGGTGGAAAAGGATTCCACCACCCCAACTTCACATGTCAAAAGTGTAAGCCATTTGGCTATCCATCAGGTGACACTGAAATTTATGCCTAGATTTGTGAGTTTGTCTAAAATACCTGAGTAATGTATTGTGACAGATATCTTTTCCCAGGTCCAGCTAGGCATTATGTACTGTTTTGTCCTTTTTCATGACTGTAATAATCTTCTTGAAAAAGTCCACCAAATTTAATAGGCATGACCTTAAGAAAACTAAACTGGGATGGGTCCAGTGTTTAAAGATTTCCTGTCTTTATCAGGTCCATAATAATTATTTCCA